>NC_000076.6:125129249-125359249 GCF_000001635.26 Mus musculus | reverse complement strand
TGGCCAGCTCATCCCGGGACTTAAGCGGAGGCCCAGCATCGGGGGTCTTATAGTTCCTACTTGGTGGATGAGTAAATATCTGGAATTCATTACAAATATCTAGATGATGTCTTTGGTGGTCTTGCTTAACACCATCTCCATCCTGTATTCAGTGCAAGCCTAGGGTTAAGTTAGGCTGGAGGGCAGTTAGATCATAGTATGCAAGGAAGCACTTCACTTAAATACCACACACACACACACACACACACACACACACACACACACACACACACACACACACATTGATCCTGCTCCTTCTGGATGTCCCTCTGCACCCTAAAGTTTAGCCTAGATACCTAGTCCAGCGCTATGTCTCTCCACTAGAATCCCTTAGCATCTTCCCAGTTGTGAAGGGCATGCGTGTTTCTTAGATTTCTGAACAGCTGCTGTGGATAAGCTTGTTCCTGTCTAAGATCAGGAATAATCTATCTGGGAGAACAGGGCTTTTCTCTTTTCTCTGGAAGTTACCAGGGAGGACACTCAGCAGCGAGTCCCTATTTCCTATGATGAGTAAGCACTTACTCCAGGACTCTGAGTAGCTAAGTGAAAACGTCTTGGACAGAGAACTGTTGGGAAGACTGCTGTGAGCCCAGGGGAGATAGACTGAGACTGGCATTTGGGAGAGACCAGGCTTATTTCTGTTACCTTACCGGGAGAACTGGTTGCTGCTATTGACAGTACACCCGACTCACAGGCGCTCACTGCATCGAAGTAGGCTAGTAAGTGTGGTGTGCACCTTGGGGTGAATATGGCAGAATTTATAAATACATTTTCCCAGTTCTGATAAAAGCCATGCAGTCCGAAAATGTGTTGCAACTTTATTATACAAAATCAGTCTGTCTACATCAACTTTGGGAGGCTCTGGTCTCGTTTGTGTTCCTTGGATGTGAAGGAAGCTGAGCACTCACGGGGTGGTGGTTTTACACTGCAGCTACAAAGCTCACAGGCTTTCACACATTGGTTAATGCAAGATCCCAGAGCTACATCATATTGTATGTTGCCCACAGTGGAATAAAAAGAGTGATGATGTTGCTCTCCCACAGGCTGCTTCCAACCCTGAAACTCCACTTGCCTTGTGTTCAGTGATGTGCTAGCAGCCTGTGTCCCTGTATTTTTGTGTCACTATAAGATCGGCACAATCTGATTACAACAAATTAAACTGCTCAGTTCGATGAAGCACACACTCCTGCCAGGTGGTGAACTTGATTTGTACTTCACATTCAGTATCCTTCCATGGCAGATAATGACATCACACAGAAAGCACACTTAGCCTGGTCCCTTAATTTGCCAAGAGTCACACACTTAGGGTCACCTGATTCCATACTTGCCAACCCCAGGTTTGTGCTGTTCTATAATGCCTCAGAGCTGCATGTGGACGGCCTTAAAGGATAGGCACAGCACCTTCAACTGGTGACACTGCACAGACAAGAACAACTTGTGATTTGACTATACCTGTGCAGTGAATGCCCTGGGGTCCCAACACACGTATTCCTCATCTTCATAAAGACAAAGAATTCAAAGATATTCATAGTAGGGGATTAGAGAGACTTTACACAATGTTCATGTATTAGGGAGAGGGGTCATGGGGGTGGATCCAGCAGTGTAGGGAACTGTCTTTCAAGACAGTACAACAAGTGGGAATTGTCATTGGAAGGAAACAGAAAAATGTGACAGGATTCTTTTTTTCAATCTTTTTTTTGGGGGGGGTGTTTTCTTATGTTATCCCTTTTCCCGGTTGCCCTCTGGAAACCCTCTATCCTGCCCTCCTTCCTCATGCTTCTATGAGAATCTTCCTCACCCACCCACCCAGTCCTGCCTCACCGCCCTAGCCTTCCCCTACACTGGGGCATTGATCCTTCATATGACCAAGGGCCTCTCCTCCCATTGATGCCAGGTAAGGTAATCCTTTGCTACAATGTGGCTGGAGCCATGAATCCCTCCATGTGTACTCCTTAGGTGATGGTGTAGACCCTGGGAGGTTGGTTGATATTATTGTTCTTCCTATGGGGTTGCAAACCACTTCAGCTCCTTCAAGAATGGCCAGGGTGATAAGACAGCTTGATGTATTTAGGAGGTGTGGCGGACATGATCTCTCTTCCTTCCTACCTTTCTTTTACCTTTATTTTTTTGTATCCTCCTCCCTCCATTGCTGCCTTCCTTTTCCTCCTCCTTCAGAAATGTGCCTAGATAGAGACTAGACTGAGGGAAGGCACCCACCCGGGGTCCAATGAAGGTTTATTTCTCACCTCCTGTGATTTCTGCATCCCATGGATCTGACACCCTTAGAACAAACCAGCCCCTTCAGAACTCCTTCCACTAGCATTAGAGAAAACTGCAGAGTGCCACCATAGTTCTTCCCCAGAGGCCTAAGGCTAGAATATCCTCTGCCCATTATTGATTACTATCGTGGAGTCGTTAGCTCTTGCCATTAGAACAATGCTCACGCTAAAGGTGTTACAGCCGGATGTATGCACTCCAGATTCTCATTACAGGCTGCTGACCTCTCCCTATAAATCTGAGCTCGAACTTACCAGCTTTCTCCTTGTTGTCCCTAATTGGAAAGTTCTCTGCTCTATACAGGTACAAAATGTACGATCAAAGCTTGAATTTCTGCCCCTTATTAACATTGCCTTTGTGACTTATTCCCTCAATTCCCTTTCCATTGGAAATCTAGCTGAAACACATTGCTCAGCTTTGAATACAAGTGAGCTTAGGTAGAGCCCATTACATACGAAAGTGTCCACTAATCAGGAGCAGTGAGACGCCGGCAGCTAGAGAATGTTAAAATGGCCTTTAATAATTAATTACTCACATGCTATTTTTTTACTGAATAACCCAGAAAAAAATTATGAAAATTTCAGCAGTTGGAAACTTCTTTTAGTGTTTAAAAAAAAAACCAAGTACCAAGCATATAACATTGTGTGAAGGGTCTGTAGGAGGTCTGTAATAATTTCATGGTACTTGTCCTTCAGATGGACTCTATGGGACAAAGATGAATGTGTGTCTATAGGAGGAAGAGTGGACGTTTCTGACTTTCCTCATCTATCAGGAGAAAGTATTTCCTGGATTTAATCTTTTGGATTTCTCACTAAAGTCCTATGTCCATGCTAGAATATTTTCCAGGACGATATTGTGATATCCCCTTAGTTAGTTCTTAGAAGAACTAACTGTGCCCTGTACTCAGGAGCTCTTTAACAGTGACATGTCCCTGTCCTGGGTCTTCACATATGACTTAATCAGAATTAATATAATTCAGTGACGCTCATCTTAAGTGCACATTTACACATGTTGGTATATGCACACATTTAAATACTTCTACCACTTGATTCATTTAAATAGCATTTTAATAGAGTTGTTTGGGATATTCTAAATGAGTTTTATTCTCCCAAGAGTCTTTATCTCCTTATATTAAGAGATATTGAAGCAATTTCAAAGAAGAGGATCTTGACCTGCATGATCTAATCAGATGGAGTAATCACAAGTTTGAAATGAAGATATGTGCATAATTACTGTATAAAATTAAAATGACCACTCAGATACGTTTCTGTGGCACGTATGTGCTCAACTTCCTACAGATACTACATTCGAGTTTTTAGGTAACCTGTGAAGTTTTATATCTGAGGAAGAAGACACTGACTTTTAGTGGTTACTTTGGGTTTTTATAATCACACAACCAGCTCATCAATGGTTGGCCCAGAAATGCAGGTCAGACTCTTAAAAATTTCTATATGTAACTGTTTCCAACCTGGCAAGCATAGGTAAAATCCTCATGTTTATGTGATGAACATTTTTAAGGATCTATAAAAGACCAATAGAACCCATATTACTTGTGTTGATCAATAATTAACACATAAAAAGTATTACTGGGTATACTAGACAGCACCTATTACTTATGTAAATATCACACTATAAGACTACCATGGTATCTTCAATGGTCTTCATGGGTTTCTGTTCTGTTTTGTTATCATCTGGGATGTTCAATACCTAGGTTGCTGGACCCGATATGAGTTACACTAATTAATTTAATTTTAGTATCAAATACTAATGTACTCAACTGCCCTTCTAGCCAGTTTCTCTCATTGTGACGTATCCACTCAGGAGGATACATGTGGCAAATTTTGTAACCCTTCCCCCCTTTGTTTTTCTTACTTGGCTTTAACTGGAATGATTCTCTTAAAAATGTTTACCTATTTCGTAAAGATTCTCAGTCATTTCAACATCTGGTTAAGGGGTTGAGGGCTCATTTCCCACAATTCTCTTGGCTTTATTACTCTCTGAATTATCCAGGGTTCTCTAGAAACGTGCACACCACAGAATGACTTTATATTAAAGGGAGTGTGTTAGATTGGCTCGTAGAATACTGTATGGGTGGTCTAGTATGGGCTGCTGTCACTCTGCAGAGGCTGTGCACTAAGGTTGGGTGCTTTAGCAGTCCAAGTCTGGTGCTGAAGACTTGACTTGACAGCAGGACTCTTGGAGCAGCCCTGGTTCTTCAATATGCAGGGGGAGATTGAAGTTGGTTCTGGCATCAGTGGAGGGAGGCACAGGCATAGGGCAGATGAACTTGAAACCAGCAAGAAGGCACTCTCCAGCAAGATACAAAACAGCAAGCAGGCAAAGAAACCGACATTTTCCCCTCCTTCTGCATCTCTCAGCCACCACTGGGAGTGCCAGTTCCATTCTGGGTGGATGATCTCACAGCCCCTCAAGGGCACCCAGAGGCTCATCTCTTAGTTGATTCTGGATCTAGTCAAGTTGACAACCAAGATCATTCATCATGATGTCTTTGCTCTTTCCTGGAGACATTAAATTTTAGTGTGTCCCATCAAGTTTCCGTTTGCCACAAAACAGTGTACAGTGTGTTGTCTTAGTCCTGACATAATCTTCCCCTGTCTAAAGTTCTTACTTTAAAAAGATACGCAGAGCACAATCATTATCTTTGGGACAGAGAGCATATAATCAAAGGGACTAAAGCAAAACAAAACAGCTGTTTCCAGCCCCCTGGCACCAAGTGTGAAGACCTCCTACTTCAATGGGCTCTGCAGTTCTCAGCCTACATGACGTAGACATTGCACAATTTGACTCAGTTTTGGCTCACAGTTTACTATCTCGGTCCATGAGAGGACCACACCTTCACACACCACAACTGGGATTCTCCAGATTTTCTACTAATTCTGTCAAACTTCTTTGAAAATCAAGCATTCTCAGGACTCCCTCTCACATTCGGGAGTTCCCTAGATAAGCTCCCCAGACTTGAACAGCCATTTCACTGTTGCAAAAGGACAAAGATCAAAATGGCCACCCGAAGAGGTGCATCCAGAGAAGCCGGTGGGTGTGAAGTCAGAGAGACTTACCCTCTACCTGCTGTTCACAAACTTCCCAGGAGTTGCTGTGACGTTTGCTGTTTGCTTCTTGCTTTGTTCCTGATTTAAGCAAGTGAAGGAAACTCAAGGGTATTGCTGGGGGAAGGTAGAGGCACCCCTTCAGTAAGCTGATTAGAAAGGATCTCTGATTTCTTTCTCTCTTTTCCACGTTTGAGTTGGAGGAGGAACACACTTCACGATGACAACTTATGTGTTTTCACTTAAAAATTTGCAAACGTCCCTATCATGTTGTTCACAAGGTAAACTTACCTTGTACTTTTTGCACACTGAGAGAAAAAGTTCAAATTTAACTTTTCTGAACAGTGTGATAATTTTTGCTTGCTACAAGAAACTAAATGACTGGTGTTCTGAAAAAAAGTGAGTGTTTTTTTTTTTTCCAAAAATACTCTTAGATTCTGTCTTCCCAAATATCAAGAGGACCCATGCCACTGCCGACTGCTAAATCCATTTATCACGCTGAGGGTTGGAGATTGTTTAGGATCACTTTCGATGACCGCCCCTCCCCCTTTACCATTTGATTGACAGATATAATGAAAGTGGCTGGCAGCCCCTATCAAAACCAAGAGATGACACGTATTAACAAGCGAAAATAGCTACCGTTCGTCTAAGCAACCGCAAAAAGAGCCCGAAGTTCTTTCCAAGTTTCTTTTCCAAGACATTACACAAAAATATAACATAAATATACTTTGGTCTTAAGCCAAAATTTCCTCAACAAGCTAGTAGCTCATACATACTATTTGAAACCACCTCGTTTTCAGCTTTAATTTCCCTAGACATTTGAGGCACGACGGCTATTAGCACATGTACGCACTAGAGGGAACTTGGTGGGGAAGCACATGGAATGTGACTGTGGAGGCAGCCATCTTCCATTTCTGCCCCAGAGGCCTCTCACACCGCTGAAGGAAGCATCTCTCCTTATTATTCCTACGTGCCTTTCTAATAAATTTTAAATTCAGGAATCCATTTAATTTGTCTATTGTGTTGGCAGAGCAGGTGTGTGTTTAGCAGCTGCCAAGTTTTCTAGGTAATTATTATTCATATTTAGCACTCTTTTACCTAGGCATTCGGAAACTTCCCTGAGAAGCATTTTCTCCAACAGAGATAGTGTGCCCAACAATACACAGCCCCCGCCTTGTGGGACATAGTAAACCTGCATCCATAAGTGAATAGTTTCAGTTATTCTAAACCTATAATCACACAGTAATTTTGAGGTGCATTTTTACATTTTGCCAGCATAAAAACAAATTAGTCTGTTGTGCTTTTTTGATTAGAAAATACTGCCTTTGCAATGCTCCTACTTTTATATTTGAGACAATCATTTTGTGTACAGTTTTTCTTTTTTTTTTTTCCCTTTTTTGATTTGGGGAGACTATCTCAGTACTAGTGGAGATTCACATGCTCTTCTGAAGCTCAGACCTTAGTGAAACATGGTTGGTTATGCATTCCAGTGTGCAGTGTGGGTAAGACTTGCTATAGACAGTGTTTGTGGACCTTTTCTGGATATCATTAATATGGAAATTTTCCTTTGGTGGGAGAATGTGTAATGGCAGCCTGACTCCCCCACTGTGAGATCTGACTGCTTCGTGGACCCAGGAATAATGATGCACAGCCCCAAACTGCAGATTTTACCTAATGTTGTTTATATAATATAACCTAATGTTGTTTATATAATATAACCTAATGTTGTTTATATAATATAACCTAATGTTTATATAATATAATAATATTGCTTAAAATGATATATATATATATATTTTCTTAAAAGAAAACATGTATCTATATATCTATATAAAATATATTTATAATGTAAACATATTGTGTAATTAATGAAATATAATTTACTGTATAAAATATTTTATATAATATGTATATTGTATATTATAGTTATATTAGAGTCACATATTTATTATATATTATACATTATACTTGTATATATACATATATACATACACATACACATACACATACACATACACATACACATACACATACACATACACATATACATATACATATATACTGAGGCCAGTCAAGACAACCCAGCTAGGAGACAGGATCCAAAGGCAGGAAACACAGTCCTAGATAGCCCCTACTCCAGTTGTTAGGGTATCCACATTAAGACCAAACTGCACATCTTCTGCAAAAGTGTAGGGGTCTAGGCCCAGCCCCTGCATGCTCTTTGGCTGGTGGTTCAGTCTCTGTGAGCCTACATGGTCCCAGATTACTTGACTCTGCAGATCTTCTTATGGTGTTCTTGACCCTTCTGTCTAGCTCAATCTTATCCCCCACTTTTCCCCAAGAATCTTTGAGCTCTGCCTGATGTTAGACTGCTGGTCTCTGCATCTGTTTCCAATCAATGCTGGATGAAGTCTCTCAGGAGACAGTTATAGTAGGTTCCTGTGTGCAAGCATAGTGGAATATTATTAACAGTGTCAAATGTTGGCTCTCCCCCATGGGATGTGTCTCAAGTTGGGCCAGTCATTGGTAGGCCATTCTTTCCATCTCTGCTCCATCTTTATCCCTGCACATCTAGTAAAAGCAGGGTAAACTCTGGATTGAGGTTTTCTGGGTGGCTTCATATCCCCCTTTATCCCCTGGAAGTCCTCCCTGGCTACAGGAGGTGTCCACTTCAGTCTCCATATCTCCAGCTGCTAGGAGTCTTATCTAGGGTCACCCCCATAGACTGCTGGGCACCTTCCCCATCTCAGGTCTTTGGTTAGTCCCAGAGATGCCCCCACCTATTACTTTCTCTCTCCCACCCCCTCTTTCTTCACACCTGATCCCCAGCCCCTTTTCCCTCCCTGCCCCCTTTCCCACCCAGTTCCCCCCTCCATCCACCTCATTTTCTGTTTATATTTATATCGCATACTTTGGTGTTTAGTATTAATCCTTATGCCAAGTATGCACTCTTGGTCTTTTGGCTTCATTGGCTCCTCCTCTTTCATTTTATTAAAAAAGATATTACAATTTTATTATTTTATTTTTCATATCTATTTTCTTTCTTTTTTGTCTCAATAGTGATTTTGAACAAATTAAAATATAACATGCGACAAAAACCATCTTGTCAAAGTTGTATAAGGAAAACCATCAGAAGGCGAGGAGAGCTAAGGGAAGGGATGAGGATGAGACACACTTGTTCAGACACCTAGGTGTCCCATAAGGACTAAACTAGAAGCTGTCCTACAAATGCGGAGGACCTGGTGGAAACCCGTGCAGGACCTGTACTTGCTGCTTCGGTCTCCCTGAGTTCAAGTGAGCTTTGCTCAGTTGATTTAGAGGGAAGGTTTCCCCACTGCGCTCCTCCCTCCCCTCTGCCTTTCAATCTTTCTTCTTCCTCTTCTTCAGGGTTCCCTGAACCCTGAGAGGAAGAATTTGGTGCAGACAGTTCCATTAGAGCCGTGTGTTCCTAGGTCTCTCTCTCTTTGTATAATGTCTGCCTGTGGGTCTCTGATTTTGTTCCTATGTGCTTCAGTACGAAACCTCTTGAATGGCTGATTAAGATACTGGTCTATAAGTATAGCAGAATATAATTAGGGGTCATTTTATGGTTTCTTTTACTTTTTAGATCAGTAGTATTTGGTTTTAACTAGGTCTCTGAGCTATCTAGTCTCTGGTTCTTGGTCACCCAAAGAGTGTCAGGTATGAGTTCCATCCCCTGGAGTACACCGTAAGGCACATGAGGACCTTGGGTGGTTGCTACCATAGACTCTGTGCCACTGTTGCACTGCATATCTGGTAGGCAGGACAGAGAGTTAATCAAAGGGCTTGCCTCTGGGTCAATGTTTACATTTCTCTTTTGGTAGCACACAGAGTGTGTTCCCATGTCAAAGACCCTAGAACATGTGGGTGAAGGCTCAATGTAGGCACCAGCTCTGCCGCTTGTGTTTAATGAATTGTATGGGCATTGTCTTCAGCAATGGGGCCCTAACGTCCTTTTGCTGAGAGCAACCCATTGTCTGGGCAACAGCCTGATGGTTTGAGGGCTTCCATGGGACCCCTTTGTCCAACAAATCAATTGGATGTGACTGTTCTGGTACTGGAAAGTTCATTTGGTGACAAGAAATAGCTAGTTAGACCTCTGTCTCCCTCCTTATTTCAAGACTTCATTGAGATTGCCTTCATATATTTTAGGAAGTTTCCACTGTGCTAGGTTTTCCTATTGCCCCTCAAATACCTTTCAGCTCTACTTAATTTTCTCCTTATTCCCTCTCTCAACCCTATCTCCCCTATCCTCTCCACTTGATCCTCCCATTCCTGTCCCCATCTATCCCCAGTCTACCCATAAAATCTATTTTCCCTTTCCAGGGAGATCTATGTGTTACCCCTAGTCCCTTCCTCTATGCCTAGTCTCTGAGTCTACAGTTATAGCTTGGTTATCATTGATTTAATGGCTAATATATGCATATAAATGAACACATGCCATATTTATTTTTCTGTACCTTATTTACTTCACTCAGGATTATTTTTTTTCTAGTTTCGTACATTCTTCTGCAAATTTTGTTGATTTTTTTTTAATATTTTTATTAGGCATTTTCCTCATTTACATTTCCAATGCTATCCCAAAAGTCCCCCATACCCTCCCCCCCTCCCCTACCCACCCACTCCCACTTTTTGGCCCTGGCGTTCCCTTGTATTTTATATCATTTCTTTTTAACATCCAAGCAATATTTCATTTTATAAGTGTATTACATTCTATTCATTCATGCTTCTGCTAATTAACATTTAGGTTGTTTCCAATTTCTGGCTGCCATGAACAGAGCAGCAACACACATGGTTGAACAGGTGTCTTTTCGCTAGGATGAAGCATCCGTGGGTATGTATGCCCAGTAGTATAGCTGGATCTTGAGGTAGATGGATGTCCATCTTTCTGAAGAAATGTCATACTAATTTCCATAGTGATTGTTCAAGTTTTACTCCCACCAGCAATGGTATAAGATGGAATATAAAAATTGTTTTGATTTGAATGACCCTCTTTAAGAATGGTTTTGTCCCTTCCTTTTCTCAGTACCTTTCCCTGTCCTTCATTGATCCCAGGCTGAAGAGATAGCCTTTCACAGTCTTTGTATAAGTTCTAGCATGCTTCCGAAGGCGTGTGCCACCACGCCCGGCGCCTTACTGCATTCATGTTTGTGACTCTGTCCCCCTGAAACAGTACCTGGTATATAGTCAAGCCACAGCAAATATCTATTGGGTGAATATTTGAAAAAATATAATGGATTAAAACCAAGTGTGATTCTTTGTTCAGAGGGCAGGGGTAGCCCAGGAGAGAAATCACAGCTCAAGGGTGACTCCTTGAACAAGTGCAAAGTTGCTGAGTCCGGGAGTATCTGAAAGGGAGCTGAGGAAAAACATGGAGTGTGCTTCAGAGAACTGGCACATCAGTGAATTAGGGCTGTGGTTACAGGGATCGAATCAGACAGCTCCCAGCATGCTTTGAATGATGTGGACACAATGGGCACAGTAAAGGATGCCAGAATTTAATTGAAAGGAATTTGTGGTGAGAGCTGGTAATAATTGGAAAAATAGGCACGAAGAAGTTAAGAGATTTATTTAGCTATTGTGAATTATTGATGAGTCATCAGTGCCCATATATGTTCAAAATAGGTTTGCATTGTCAAGTTTTCAATGGATAACATAGATTAATATAATTCACTAGAATGTGACATACATATAAATGAGTGATGTTGCCTCTCTTCTGTAGATCCTGCTCCCTGCCATAGGCCATGCTGCATGCTCTTGTGTGCAATACCTTTATTTATAGCAATGTAATTATTCACATCATACAGATGAGGAAACAGAGGGCTAGAAAGTTCAATCTACCTTTTTTTTTTTTTGTCAAAGAACTTTAAATATCAAACCTGGCATTAAATTTATTCTAATTGAATAGGAAACCTGAGCTTCACTGTACCATGACTCTGAGTCTCTATGAGTGCGTGCTAGTTTTCTGCTGGAGGTTAAAATTATTTAAATATGTGTCAACTTATTTCTGTTTACGCCCTTTGTTCCTTTTTCACCATTGAAATTCTGGACACTGTGAGAGGTATTATGGCTATAACATATCCATGTGACTCGTGTGTGTGTGTGTGTGTGTGTGTGTGTGTGTGTGTGCACATGTGTGAGTGTGTGTATGTCTATGGATATGTTTGTGTATGTATGTGTTTATACATATGTATGTGTGTATATGCATGTGTACATGTATGTGTGCATGTGTGTGTACTGAAAAATATGGAATTAGAGATATAGATAGTCATGTATTAACAATGTTAGTGAGTGCTTTAAGGAAAACAGTAGCATCATTCCTTAAGTAGATTACAGAGAAACATTCTCAGGTGCTTTCTTCACTGTGGCTAAGAGTAATTAGATTTACAATGTAACTTACTGTAACCTAAGAGGATGCTTAAAATAGCTTTAGCGAAGTGGTACTGCACAAGTGTAATCAAGCCCAGAAATTCGAACGCATCAGCCTCTCGACAGCCTTTTCACTGTGCAGATGGGTTTGTGGTGAAATTTAGAATTGTTAGAGAAAAGTGTGACATCAAAACAGTCTTTGAAAGCTGAATAAATGTCATAGCTACTCCAGCGAGAGATGCAGACAGTGCAGTTATCAAGATGACCTACATCAGCTCTCAAAGAAGGATGAATATCCACAGTGATGACGCCTCTACTACCTTTTAGAGAGCAACATGCCTCCCAATTCAATTCATGAAGGGATATTATGCTGAAAATATGAGTAGAGCATTACCTAAGTAGGAATACTGACCTTCGGATATTGATATTTGACATAAAATTTTTACTAAGATAGGAAAATATTTCTTTTAAGACAAACAAAAACTGCACACACACACCAAAGAAAACAGCAAAATGTGAATTTTTATCAGTTTTTAACACCGAGAAACTGGCCTTTTAAGGCTTGTTTTATAATATAAATACCTAGTTTTTAAGAAATATTGGGACTGTAGAAGACACAATGGCCTGTTTGTGTGATGCTTATCTACTTTCACCTAGATACATGCCAGGCGTAGTTTGACTTTTTGACTCCTTTCTTGTCTAAAATATCTTCATAGGCAACAGAACCCAGCAATTTCCCAACAGGTAGATATACTTATGGTCAATGGTGAACTTCAAAAGCCTGAGACTGAGTTTCTGGGCCATCATGGAACAGCTAATATGCTTTCATAGCGTGTAAATATGTGTGAAAGGAAAGGAAAGGAAAGGAAGAATTAAAGCCAACGTCCTTTATGGACTCTGTCAGGCATGCTCAACCTTTAACCCTGGGAGTCAACAGTACCATTTGAGTTCACATTTGAGAACTTTGTAGTTGAGCTACAAAAGATAAGAAATTATGTAAAACCTCATAGCATTTAGAGCCAGTTCAGGCGGCTGTGTTTGATCACATTCACAGCTGGGGTATTTGCAACTTTAGCGTGAGGCTTCCCTCTCATTGCCTTCCCTGCAAAGTTCTTATCCGCTGAGTAAGTCTCCCAATCCTCCTTTTAAAAGCCACTCTGGAGTGCCATGCTCATAGGAGGGAAACTTCAAACTTTGCTTTAAGGAATAGATAGGAGCCCACTTACTTGAAAAAAAATGGACATTTATTGTCTCTTTTAAATTGGACCTCACACACTAAGATGGAGAAGACTCAAAGCTGTGAGATAACATGAAAGAGGTGTGGGGTGAAATTAGGGCATTTAGTAGAAGCAAAGCGATGCTGTCTCCATGATCCTTTGTTTCCTGCTTTGGTATTTGTGATTAGTAGAGTGGGGGTGAGTCGGTGACAAAGATAAAATGATGGAGTGGCTTTAGAACGGTAGCATGGTGGAGGTAGAATCAGCTTTGCTGGTACTAGTAAAGGGAGGGCATCTGAAGACCTTGAGGGAGGGACCAGGGCAAAAATGACATCCAACACAGACAGTAGAAAGCCAGAGGATTATGCCCAGCTATGAGAAACTACAGAGTCTGGTGATGGAAAGAGTTCCAGGAAGCTGCCAGGACTTTAAAGAACAAGGCTCTCAGATATCTCATGTCCAAGGGCTGAAACAGTGCCCACTGGAAGCTTAACATTTATACCGTGGAGCTGAGTGGTCCAAGAGTCTGTCAGCATGCAAGGTCTATTTAAGAGTTGTGAAACAAGCAGCCACTGCCTGCTCTTGGTTGCTGGGACCTGCTGCAGCTCCTCACTACTGCTAGAAACCTGGAATTGCAATGCCTTCTACATGCTAGGACTGCCCATGGTTCAAGCCCAGTCTGGGAGCTCCCAATATAAGTGTCATGAACCATTAGTCTCTGGCTTTTAAAATCTAGAGCAAAGGGGTTCCTAACTCATAGATTAGAACTTTGAGCTTGTGACTCTACAAGTCCTGTGCTTAGACCTTGGGCATTGTAAGCCTGGGATTGCTGGCAGTTCCTACATATCCACTATTCCTATTTAGACAGAGCAAAAGGACCTTGTGTTCAATTGGTTGGCACCAAAATTGGAATTATGCTGAGTTTTCTGTTAAATTCCTGAATGTGTGGAGAAGAGAAGGCAAGAGACTGGGAGTTGGCTATTAATTTGGAAGAAGTGTCAAGGACCTAGCCAATATCAAGGAGATCCTAGAATGAGATTGATAGAAGAGACATTAAAGACTGTATCAACAGCAGGAATCTATAGATTAGACGTACGGTATCAATGTTGAAGGCTTCAGTAACAGAGGTAGTCAAAGTCGCCATGAAGTTCAAGCTGGAAATGAATTATTTTAGAAAGAAGAGAATAGCGACAGGCAGAGGTCATGATATATTTTTTTTTGATGAAGTTACTGATTGCAGTCTGTGAGTATTGATTGCCATCATTAATTATGAGAGTATTTGGGGGTGGTGAAAAATGGATTTTGAAGACATGATCTAAAAGAAGATAGATGAGTCTTAGTGTTTAGGGTGAAGTGGCTTTAAAATGAATCTCAGTGAAGATGGATCTCTTCTCAGGAAAGAGAAGAGATAAAAATACAATGGCCACAGAAAAAGTCCATGGAGCCTTTTCATGTGCTACACCAGACCTGAATGGATGGAGAAAAGAAATATAACTCAGTCTTTGGAAGGGAAAATAGTTTGGCAACATTATAGAGTCCTGGTTGAAAAGGGTTGGTCTAATTGTTTCTAAGTGAAAGTCTACAGGGTGTAAAAGGCTGAGAAAGGCACCCAGAGTTGTGTGACAAAGTAGAGAGAGTGACCCAAACAGCAAATGCACAGGTGGATGAATAATAGGCTGAGAAATAGTATCATTGGAGGAAGGAGTTTATTTGGGTCATGAGATTAATATCCAGAGATGCATCATGGGACCTGAGGCCATCCTGGCTTTAGATGTGTAGCTGAGTGCATTTTCCTTTTTGTGTTGCAAATACAGCTGTCCCCTGGTTTAACACACACTTTCCTTTGTGGGACCTTGAGTGAATGACAGTTCTTGAGGCACTGGGCTTCTTTTACTCACTAATCAGTTCAGTAGGTCACTTGGATGAAATTAACTGGATTTATGCATCTAGTTTTGTGGGCTTGATTAATATTTGACTAATAGATTCTACCATGGACCTATGCGTGTGCTTATAATATTTTTATTTTTTGTATATAATATTTAAATATTTTTCAATGTTTTATTTCTGAAAGAGTTATACCCTATTAATTTAACATTTAGAATCTACATATCCCACTCCTTTTTACTTATTTGTAAGTCTCTTTGCTCTCAGTGCATTAATTGCTCTTGTTACATATCAAAACAATGTCCACTCAGCACTTTGGTAACTGTAAAACAAATTATCTTGCTGTATAGAATCACTTGTTCAGCTATCCATAAAAAGGAAGGTTTGCTTTTAAAGAGAATTCATGGCAGTCTTGACCGAATTCCTACAGAGAACTCAATAAGGTTTAGCATGAGTGAAGTCCACTCATGCATTTGTTTTGAATACATTTTGTGTTTGTTTAGGGATAGTATCCTTTAACTGTTTGTCTTTGTGGTCAGGATGAGACATCTCAAGAGTGGATCAGAAACTCTGGTCCTTAAAGCTCAACAACACCTTTGCTCCTCTGTCTCTGAAATGGGCGTGTTAGCCTTGGCAGAATGCTTGGAAGGATCGGAGCAGCCAATTTCACTTCTCAGTATTTCCTTCAGGTTATATTGAACAAAAATCCATCTCTCTGAAGTTCTAATCCAATTGCTTCAATTCTAGATCTCAGAATTACATTGAAAAGTTGAAAACTTCTTAGAACTGAGTTTCCCCCTATGAGAGTTCAATTTCTCTCATTTTTGCAGCCACCTTGGTTTTGAAACACAATCATGAATTTTTTTTTTCTTCTTCAAAATTTTCTTTTCCCAAGAACAGCAAGTGAATAAAAAGGCAAGAACAACCAGGCAAGCCCCTCAGCCAAGATCCTGGTGAGATTCAGAAGCCAGTGTACCTTCCCCTCCCTTCTGAGCTCAGCAGGGAGCTGGGAGCCATGGAGGATGTGCTCTCCTCCCAATCCTGCAGGGGACTTCAGAATGGAGCGGCTTTGGTTCAGGCTCAGTCCCACACCCCCTAGATGGAGTTCTTTGAGGTTTGTCCTTCAGAGCTTCGCATCACACTCCTGTAAAAACAATGTATATAAAGATTAGGGTGTTCAGTTGGGTTCAGAGAACAGAAGATGGATAGGGAGTCTGCTTCTACGTTCATCTCTGGATGGTTTTTCCCCACGGATCCCCCAACCCCAACCTCTCAGTGCTGTCTACACCCCTCACTTAGTAATATCACAACTCTGACTAGACAAGCTGACAAGGAGGGTGTTTGTAATGTATTTTGGCATTCTGGCTCTTAATGGTTATTATTATTATTATTATTATTATTATTATTATTATTATTATAGTAAAACAGCAAACAGATTCTATTTGCTTTCAGTGCCTGTAGACTTTTTTCATCTCAGACATAAATGGGAAGGTGGGGCATTTACATCCTTAGTTTAAAGATATGTGAATAAGATTCATTCATTAAACATTTTTTTCTGCTAATGCTTTGAGATTATCTTAAAAAGAAACAATTTGGAATAATGTTTTCTCTTTTTATTTTTATTCTAAGATAGTGGGTGGTCTTCTTTACCTCCTTATATATTAATATTTTAGTTGTCTTATATATATATATATATATATATATATATATATATATATATATATATATTTTACAAGTATTGTGCTAAGATACTTACCAAAGAATACAATAGAATTCCTTGGCCTTGACCCTGGACCTGGGTTCATTTGCAGCCACAGAAATGGCTCTGTAGTTGCAGGGCTTTTCTATTCTGCCTCCTGACTTTCAAAGGTCACCTCTGGTGACTGGATAACCTTACCACAGCAGGTTTGTTTCTGTGTGCTGAGATAGGATCTGCTGTCTCACAGCAGCCATTTAGCTGCAGAAGGAATGTTATTCTTCGACCTTGAACAGCGAGCGCCCTTGCATTCTCCCCCCTCGGGTTAGTCAGCTGCAAATCAGCTGACGTGACTTATGTTTTTGCCCTTGTCAGTAGTCACTCACTTTAAATTCTCCTTCCGTACTGTTCACCAGTTGCTTCCAAAACAAACATGTTTTGAGGGGCTCACGTGGAAAGAAAGAGGAGATTTAGAAGAAGGTGGTAGCTAGCTTTGCCGTTGTTTTGTCTCTATTATTAACACTAACTATCCAGATATTAATATTCTCTTCAAGGAAACTTTTGATAAGTCCTAATGACCACTGAAAATTCATAAGCATGGCCATGATTAGACAACACGCTCCTGACCTGAGGGGAGAAACTCTCTCCTAAGAGAATAGATTATCTTTCATTTCTGCTGAAATTCTGGGTGTGAATCTCGATCGCATTAAACATCTTCATTCACTCAGGTTTCTGGTACAGTCCTTTATCTTGAGCTGAGTTTGTTTGTTGTGTACATTAATGCGCGCAAAAGCTACATCTCCTACTGTTTTTTTCTTTATCATTTTCCAGATAACAGTGCACCATGTGTAAACGTGAATGCTGTACTCACCGAATTGCACCACACTTCATATGTTACTAGGTATGTAATGGTGCGTGCCCAACTGCACTGCTCTTTAAATGAACATGCGAGACTCTGTTAAAACATGTTCTCTTTATTAGTTAGAAAATCCTGAAATTCCTAAATCAAGCCATGAGAAAGGCTAGATATAAGTACATTGCAAAATGCTAAAGACTATTAAAATAGCAGGATGGAAATATCAGCTTTCTAAAATATATTGCTGTTCAGACCACCTGATCATGCTCTCCAAAATTATGGAATAAAAAAATATTGCTGAGCCTGCTGGTACATGTCTGTAATCTCAGTGCTTGGGAGGCTAAGGCAGGAGGATTACCATTAGTTGGAGACAAACTCTGGCTACATAAGTTCTATACCACTCACACCTACTTGTGTGATAGATTATACATAGCTTTCCACAGACACTAACATTCACGCTTGCCTTTTTTTCTCTTAATGTTTTTCTTTCCCTTTTTATTTGTGTTGATTTTTGAGTAGCTGTAGATCAAGTGAATTCTCTTACTTTATGGGCTTTTTAAAAGAAGAGCTTATACTTTAGGTACTGGTTTTATATTAATGGAATTCTAAAAATAAATAGATTTTAAACACATGAAAGTCTTATTAAACTCTCTGCATTCTAGACATGGGGTTTCAGAAGGTCGGACACACTAACATTCTTCAAGGTGAAGTTACTTGTAAGACCATGCCAAACAAAAAAGGGTTTATTTTTTAAACTACGTTTAAAAGATGTATTTGTTAGACATGATATTATAAATGTTAAACAAGTCTCATCAGCTCACAGACACATGAAATTCAGATCTATTTATGTTTCTTTAAAAAATTAAAATCAAGGACACATGTTAACACAAATGGAAAAAAATTTTATCGGCCTGCCTTCTTATGACAAAATAGTGTAAATTAAATGACATAGAATCTGAAGTTATGGATAAAAATCAGGAATTCCTTATTTTTAATTTTTAAAATACATTGAAAGTTGAGGTTATAGGAGAAAGAAAAAAGAAAACTTCCTTTTCTCACTCTCAATATTATTATTTTCCCTAAATATTAATTGTATTTTATCCCAATGAGGATGGCAATGTGGAAGAAAATACCTTTTAAGCTCGTAAAGCAAGAAGCATAAATATGTAGACATATTGGGGGATTGTAACAGACAATGCGAATAATCCATCATATCTATAAATGACATTAGTTTAAAGTGCACCTGTCCATAGCTGTCACTGAAAACAGAAAGCTAAGTGTAATAAGATTATAGCCTTAAATGTGTTTAATCAAATATGCAGGCTTTACTCAACCTAACATGATAATATGAGTAACTAGGTAAACTACATAGTAATATTCATTTTTAATTTCAACTGAGTTTATTGCCACAATGAGCATTTTGGATGACTTTTTTTTTTTTACTACATTAAGATAGTTGTGCATGAATAATCTGGTTGTTATTACCGTGGAACTTGCATCGCCAAGAGATTGCCTGTCTGAATCCCCTATGTTAGTCCGTAAACTCAAGCAGAGCCTCTGGCCAGACCAGCAGGACTTCAGGAGTCCATGCTAATTCTGTCTGCGCTTCTGTCTTTGCTCTCAGGAGATGATCCCGAAAACCTTACACCATGCTGTCCTGTTCTAGATATCTCATTCTTTTCAACCGCACCTTTAAAGTTGATTGTATCAGTTTAGAAACCAGGAAAACATCACGTTTTACATTCGGAAGTCTTATTTTTCAAATGAATAATCACTAGGCATCTTGTATTTATTCATTTATATAAAATAGTGCTTTTTTTCTGCTTTAGCAACAACTGTTACTAGTGTTAAGAATCATTTTATTATTATTTCATTACTAATTAGTATACTAGATATTTTCAAAATGTTAATTTAATTAACTAATAATCATGATTTGGTGGTAGGTACTATTGTCTTTTCTTTTACCCTTTCTTAGTTAAAGGGGATTAGAAATAGAAGTCAAAATTTTGTTACAAAATCTATAGAATCAAGGAATATAAATGATCAGATTTTAGTTATATTTCTTTGGTATTTCAGGAACATTTCATACTTTCCTTGTCTTACTGGAGCGTTGTTTTTAGTTTTTAGATTAATATCAGTGGAGTTAAATGTATTTTTAGAGGAATTTCAAGTTTTTTCAAACATACATGCATGTTCTTATATACATTATCACACAAAGAAAGATTACTTTTCATATCATTATTTTAAACATTATTAAAAATTTAAAAACCACTAGGTTGAAATGAATTTGTGACTTTTTGCAAAAAACATAATTTTTGTAAATTTTAGTTGGACAGAACACATAAGTGTATGCATTATAGTTAGAATACAGGGTCACTACTAATGATGTGTGCTCCTTGAGTTAACTGATCCTTCCATCTCTAATAAAGACTTAATTGATACTGCAGAATTTTAAAGAAAGCCAATAGTGATTACATCTAAGGCAAGAGCAAACTGCATGGTAGAACTCACTCAGACGTGGAGTTTGATACTTTCCTGTTAACACATACTGGAATATTTACATGGTTACCCTCTCTTCTTTGGTACCTCTAGGAGTCAAGCTTGGCATGTGGTGTTCTCCTGTGGAGACTTACACAAGGGTATCCAGGCACCGTGAACTCAGAACAGTACACCAGTAGAGCTATCTTGTGAGTTCTCCTGATGTGCAATGGTATTTCCGTCTGTCTGCTTGCCCCAACTCATGGCATTTGTTAAATAGGGACATTTTGACATGGATGAATCTGGACTTTAATCTTTAGCTTTGTCCTGTAAGCAGATTATGATTGTTGGGGAAGTTTATACTGCGTTATGTAGCTCTGACTGGATACACTTCCCTGGCATCTTGTGTCATTGCCACTGTTAAGAGCTGGAGCTCAGACTGTGGCTCCTGTTGTATGGTTTCAACCCTTGGTGTGGGTGCTTCCAGATTAAAATCTGTTCAAACACAGTATTTTCATCTATAAAGTGAGAACCTTGCCAAGTCCCTTCATTTTGACAATTACAAAAATGAGTCTAGTTTGTTTAAAGTGCAAAATTTGGAACAAATTTGACAAATCTTTGAAGCCAAGTAAACTTAACTATTATTGTGATTGTTGTACATATTCCATAAGCGTGTTCTATTGTCTAAAAAGGTTGGATATAGTAGTGTCCAAAATTTAGGACTGGCAGCTTTGGGGTGAATACATTTTAATGAAACTAAATAGTCTCATCAGCACAGTGTGATGTCATATAATTTTTTAAATGCCATGCTTTTAAGTCATTCTCTTTCTTGTTATCATCATTACAAGTATTAATTTATTAATTATTAACAGAGCACAATTAGCAGACTCGGCAATGCTTCATTTCATGGGAATTGTTTACCTTTCTGTCTTAGCCTCATTATCTTTAGAGTCTTTATGTTTGTGTTGATATCACTGTTCAAGCACGCAGAGACCTTGGCACCAGGAAAAGCCTGCACCATCTTCTAAGAAATGTTTCGAAAGTAAGGGAAACCTTCCTGAAATGTTGCTTCCCATCATGTTCTGTAAAAAGGACTTGTTAGATGGATGGGTAGAGATGTTCTTCATCTGGGAGTGGTGTTGGCTCTTTGGATAGAAAACAAACCTTTGATTAGCCTGTTAGAGCTCGCCCACAGAATCTACATCACAAGGTACATACTTTCATTTACCCAGCTAACATGAGTTGCATACATTTTAATCTTAATGGAGAAATGTCTCTCCAAGGCTTTCCAGGTATGGGGCTAAACCTCTAAGAACTTGAAGTGGCAGAGTTAGGCAGTGAGGTAAGATCTGTTTACTGCATCCAGCTACCCACACAGAGGCCAGTGGCTCCACACTGTGTGTGCCAAACAGTTTTTAATTGTGCATTACTCTTACAGAGCAGCCTGTCTGCGCCTGTCTTTTAACATCCCCCCGGCTTTCTATAAGGAAAACAAACAAAACACATTCTTTGCACAGACATCTGAAACACGAGAGGAGCCGCCGATTTAGATAACATTATCCTCACTGCCTGTCCTGTATGTGATTAAGAAACAGACAATGCACTGTGCTCGTGGCTAAATGAGATTTCTGTGTCATTCTCCACACAGAGCTGCTCCTTTTGTGGTACCATTCAGGGAGGACCGTCTGTCTGTCCCCACTTTACAATTCTACCTTTCCCACATTTTCGAATTCCCATCTCATTCACCTGAACACAGCTAAGAGTCACAGAGTGCCAAGGGGCTTTCCCCAAAGGACTGATGATGTACACAGGTCTTTGATGGCCTCAAAGATGAACTTCAACACTCTATACCAGTCATTGGCCTTTCTTGCCGCGGCTTTAACTTAAATGTGACTTTAAAAAGAAACAAAAAGCACACAAAAAAACATGTTGCAATGAGTTAGCAGGAAGTGCCATATTCCTACTATTCCTACGGCTTCTCTATCTCTCTTTCTAGAATTCCTTTAAAGGGAAGAGGGTGAGCACAGCCAGCTTATCTCTAGTAGACACAAAACATTCTTCTACTACACACCATCACTCTTCCACCACACAGCATCACTGTGTCCTCAGTCCTAAGACTCACAAGGTGTGCTCTGTGGGTCCACATCAGGGGTAGCCATTAAATACGGCCTTTACCTTCAGGCTTAGTTGGCTAAATACATGTTTTGGGTACAACGTCCTTGTTAAAGGGATTTTGTTTACTGTAATTTTTTTCATACAATATATTTTAATCATTTTCTTTCTCCTCAAGTTTCTCCTGAATTCTTCCCAACTGCCTATGTTCTTTGGTTTCTCTCTTTCTCCAAAACAGTAAAAACAATAAACACGCACACACACACACACACATACACACACACACACACACACACACACAGAGAGAGAGAGAGAGAGAGAGAGAGAGAGAGAGAGAGAGAGAGAGACAGAGAGAGAGAGACAGAGAGAGAGAGAGACAGAGAGAGAGAGACAGAGAGACAGAGACAGAGAAAGACAGAGTCAAAAAGACAGGATCAAAATCAATAAGCAAAAACCTAATAGAATAACAGCAACAAAAAAGCTCAATCAAAGGAAAATGAGTCAAAATGTTAAAAGAAATACCATTGAGTTGGTTTTGTTTTATCCCACTACTCTTGGACATGGGGCCTTCCCTGAGGTATGGTTAATATACTCAATGAGACCTCACTGGACAAACTTTTCCCTTCTCTAGCAAGCATCAGTTGCACCTAGCTTCTTGCTTAGATATGGAAGCCCATGTCCATTTCTGCTTCGAGGGGCTTGCAGTCTGTATAGACTGATTGATATTGTGTATAGCTCTGTATCTGCTGCAATATCCTTGTGAGTTCATATGGGCATCAGTCCTGGTGTGGCTGGAGGACATTGGCTTTGATGAGGATATCATTTAGCACTCAATACCCCAACATCCCTCACTCTCTTTATGTTGTCCAGCTGTAGGTCTCAGCGGTTCTTTTTGTTTGTTTGGTTGGTTGGTTGCTTGGTTGGTTTTGTTTTTATTTTATTTTTTCTATCTAGTGCACTGGAAATGTCTGTTTTCTTTTTAATTTTTATTCAAGGCACTGATCTTTAAGTATAACAAACTGTCATCACTATATATATATATATATATATTAGAACAGTAGTAGTTGTTTTTATCCTAGGTTCTCAGCCTATCCAGTCTCAGGTTCTTGGTCACCCCAGCAGTTTCAGGTATGTCTTCCATCTCATGGTATGGACCTCAGGTCAAATGGCGTTGGGTAGTTGATCCTACAGGTTTGCACCATAATTGTCCTGACATATTTTATGGGCAAGACAGATTTAGATCAAAGAGTTTGTCTCTGGGTTTGGGTTTACATTGTTTCCTTCTGCCTACAGAGTATGTTCCCATATCAAAGACACTAGAAAGTATGGCTAAAGCTTCTATGTAGCAGTAGCAATGGGACCTTGGTCTTAGTTTGTGGAGAGCAACCTACTGTCTTGGCAAAAACCTGAGTTGTTTGGGGGTTCCATGGGCCATATTTTCAACCTAGAAAAAAAAAACATGATGTTTATTCCCCTCCACCTCTCATATGGTTCTTGTCACGACTTAGTCATTGAGAGGATGATGGAGAAGAATTGATTCTTCTATACTCTCCAGAGAATCAGAACCTAGTATTTCATAACTGCTTTCTAATACAGAGGATGCCTGTGTTTCTATCTCATGTGTAGCCTATGTAACTCATGTAGCACTGAGTTAACTCCTACAAGGCTCTACAGGGCACCGACCTCTCCTAATCAGACTGTGGCTCCATTGTAGCTTCAGTAGTTCTGACTGGGAAGCTCTGTGTGCATCTTTATTCCTCAAGCGGGTGAGTACACATGAGAGAAGGAGCCCCTGCCTTACCTGCCCTGGCATTCCTTCTGGTCCTACCATAGTGGCTTTGTGTGCTCACCACCCACTAAATGTTGGTTAAACTAATTAATTAAGCACAAGGGAAAAAGCAGACTCAGCTGGCTTCTTTGATGCATGTACTCAATTCTTAAACCTGATGTCGGACTAGACAATGTGACTTGAATATATAATCAAATGGACACTTTAATTTGGCTTTATTTCCAAGATCAGCTTTCCCTTCTCAGAGGAAGAAGCGGCCCTAGAAAAGGTACTACAGAGTGTTCGCCGACAGAATGCATCTCCTCTGTAGTAAGACACCTGAGAAGGAGCATGGGGCAAGACCTCGCCAACCTTGCTTAGTGGGCTTTATTTGGGGAGGGGTGGAAGGGGGGTATTGATTTTGTTTTTGTTCTTTCTTCTTGAAAATTTGCCGACTTGCTCTGGAATGGACTGCAGAGTTATTTTATCAGATGTCTTGGCATAAGGAACTTATGGCATAAGGCAAGCTGAGGTTCTGATGGGCTAGTTAGTTCAAGATAAGGAATAGAATGCAAGTCTGCACTGAAAAGAAAATCCAGTACCTATAACAAAAGCCAAAACCACGAGCCCAGTCCCATAGTGCAGTGGTGGACAGACAGCAAGCAAGGAGTTATGCCAGACTGTGCAGGGAAACAGTTGTGACCTCCACCTTCTACCCCTCGGGCAAAGGGACCCAGTGAGAACTCCAGGACTGGTGTCACCGCCTGTCAAAGGCAAAGGAGGCCTATGCCCTCTGAAGCTAAGAGGTCATGAAGGATGTAATCTACTCAGAGAAACAGCAGACAGGAAGATAAACACAGAAGCCTCACCAAGCCTCAGATTTGGTACAATCACTACTAACTGGCTTCCTGTATGACTTTAAAACAGGGTCCCTCATTTTAAAAAGTTTTCTCTCAGTTTAAATTGTTGCTGTTGCGTGTGCGTATGCTGCCAAGCTTAGGCATGATCAAAATCTGCTCAATATGCTTCCTTTATGACCTTATATTACTTTTCATCTTTGTATTAGATTTCCCCTTTTAACGTATTTTTATTTGAGAACTTCATACAGCATAGTTTGATCTTGCCCTTTCTCTTTCCACACAGTCTCCCAGATCTTCTCCCACTTCCTTATCCCCTAAATTCACATTATGTCTCTCTTTTCAAAAAAGAAAATACCACTACCATGGGGTCTAATTCGTACTGGATGACTACTCCCAAGCCTGGGTGTGTATACCCAGTGTCACTCTATTGACTAAGACTGGTTTTCCCAATCCCGGCAAGCATAGGTTGCAAACAGCTTCTTGCCTAGAGGTGGTTTTGTGTCTACGTCCCACCTCTGTGATGTGATTTTTTTGCTGTCTGGATCTTGTGCCAGTCCTGTACATGCTAGGCGGGAGTTCCGCGTTCCTATCAGACCTGCTTTATCTGGGAAATGTTGCCTCTCTGAAGTCAGCCTCTGCCTTTGGCTCTCACCACCTTCCTGGTCCACCTTCTGGGCAGATCCCCAAACCTGGAGAGGAGAGTCTCACTGTAGCTGCCTCATTTAGGGCCAATCATTCCAGAGTCTCAGTACCCTGCCCATGTCTGTCCAGTTGTGCTTTTTCTGTGTGTGCTAGCACCCAGTGCAAGAAGCAGCTTCTCCCGTTAGGGCACAGGCACACACTGATCCTCCCACTTTCCTTCTTCTGAGAAAAGTTAAATTTTGGTTACTATTATTATTTGAGTGTTTGTGTGTGTGTGTGTGTGTGTGTGTGTGTGTGTGTGTGTGTGTGCGCGCACGTGCGTGCACATGTGTGCATGATGTATATATGTGAGTATAATGATATGTGCGACTTGGCACTAGTACACAAATCAGATAACAAGTTGGTTCTCTCCTTCCATCTTTACCTGGCCTGGATTCTGGAGACCAAACTCAGGTCGTCTTTCTTTGATGGAAAGCACTTTTATTCCATGTGCCATCCCACACCGACCTGACAACACTTTCCTTGTTGGTTTCTTCCTGACATCAGTGGGTGAGGGTCTCTTACGCTTTCCTTTAAAGTAGCAACATCAAGATGTTTCTACCAAAACCTTTTAGAATAACTTAAGAGTTGAGAAATTCAATTTGACTTTGTTAAACTTGTTTTGAGACACCGAAGCATCTTCTTTCTAGTGAGATGATGTGTCTGAGACAGTCTATCCAAAGTTGTTTCTACACATTGCTCATAGATACCTTGATAAGGATTGATGCCTTCATAGTTTTTAAAAACAGTATATAGAGGGCTCCTCATTTTACAGAAAAAAAAGATATTTAAAAAACAACAACATTAAACTGTGTATCCTTGTATCACTGCCTATAGCAGGGGATGGAATACATACTCTTTATCATATATATATATATATATATATATATATATATATATATATATATATATATATATACACAAATTCTTGGGATTTCCATCCGGGTTGGTTGGGTAGGCAGGTGAGTGTGGTCTGTAATTACTCAGAGGTATGGATAAAATTGGAGGCTACTAAAGTTATTGAAGTTACAAAGTACCCAAGAAATGAAGGAAAGATAGATGATTCTGTGTGGCTGGAAAATTCGATTCCACGATGAAGGAGCTATTCTTGCCGGTGCGGACATTGTAGTGAGTCACTGCTTGTGTGGTTGCACGGGATAGGAGCGTGTGAGACTGATCTGTGCCACATGCAATGTCAGAGAGCTGTGTGAAATCTCACGTTCTTAAATGGAAAGACACCTCAAAGGCATTGTTTCTGAATACCCTCATCTGCGAACTGAATATACCACAGTGCTCTACTGACCAGACAGTAGCAGAAGATAGAAGAGTTCCACACATCTCCTGCACTCAAATCACCCTTTTATGGCGTTGCTCCATTGGCTGCCCTGAAGGAGAAGTTCTCTGAGATAGCAGATTACTTACATATTTTGTGTAAGTATATTGAAAGGCATTATTCCACAATGCCAGTTTGAATGACAACCCTATTCTTGTCCTTGATTTCAAGTTAAGACCAAGATGCCTTTTATGTTGTGACTCTGAGAGATAATGAACTCAGGAAATGAACCAGGATTTTTTCCCTCTGCTGTTTGCTAATTTTGAGTTCTATTGTGTTCTAGAATTCAGAATAGAAAATTATAGTCAACTCTGTCCCATGAATATGAAGAGAAGGCTATATTACTTTTTCTTACAGAAAAGAAAATAGAAACAGTATTACCAATGAGAAATGAATATCACATTGGGAGGCATTCGGTTTTATATTTTCTTTGTTTGCTTTTCAACTATTTTCTTTCTCTGTCCCTTCTAAAATACATAACTAGGATTTCTGCTCTTTTTACTTCCTTGGGCTTTTTAATCAGACGAAGACCATGGGTTTTGCTCATTGATCCATTTTTGACTTTTTGTCATAATGTGAACAACATCAAAATCTCACAAGGGAAATATACAAGGCTATGTGAAACTTGGGAATAAGATTATAAACAAATCTGTTGCCAAGAACTTATTGTCATGACCCAAGTATGGAATAAATGACATGTTCCAAGACCACACATGTTATTCATCAGGATTTTCTGCTAAGACTGTATTTCCTCTTTCTCTTGTCCCTAATAGATAGAAGAATAGATAGTTAAAAATGTGGGGGTCTGGAGGAGCAAACCTTTTTACAACCATAGCTCCAGAATGACTCTGGAGAACAGGTAACCTTGGCAAAGGTTAGTCACCTCCTGCCCTGGTCTCCCTGGGGCTCAGTGAGCAGCAACAGGGCTCTCCTGCGTTTGTCTTCTTTCTTAGAGGTTCATGTAGCTGCTAACTCGGCAGTCTGTGTCTTATGTTCTACAGAAAACGTTGTATAATTTCCAGCATGTGGTTTCTCTGTGCTTCCCATAGTG
This sequence comes from Mus musculus, assembly GCF_000001635.26. Classification (NCBI taxonomy): domain Eukaryota; kingdom Metazoa; phylum Chordata; class Mammalia; order Rodentia; family Muridae; genus Mus; species Mus musculus. Next base: position 125,331,542 of record NC_000076.6, on the reverse strand, counting down.
TGTGATTTTTGTTAGTTAAAAATAAATAAAAGGAAGCAGTTGTAGCATGTGCAAGGCCTTGCCCCAAAAGCCGAGTTTTATGGTGAGTTAAGCCTGCTACATTTGCTATTTTTTTCTCACTACAGCAAATGTTAACCCTTAATTTGATTTCATGATGAGTTTGATTTTTGGTAGAATTTTTACAAGTGGATATTTAAAATGCTCAAACGGTTTAGTGGACATTGTGCACAGAAAAAAATAAATGATATGTTTATAAAACAAATTGTTGGTATATGACTTAAGATCTCAAACCTTTCCTAACATGCTCAGTAAACTTAACAAAAGGAGTTTAAGCAGCACATAGAATTTTTAAGGATTTTACGTTGGAATAGACTAAGGAGAAGTTATTACAAGTGCAAAATATTATCCATACTCATGTAGATTTTGTGAAGCCATTTGTTGATTGCAGACTTGTTCTTTATTTCTGAGACTATAATTACATCATTTCTTCCTTTCCTTTAATACCTTCAAATTCTGACATATTAAACCTGATCATATTTTTTAGCTTTCTTGCAGTATCTTGCAATACTGAAACAAAGTACTCTACATGTTAATAAAGCTTAATAAAGTTGAACACTCATGGAAAAATTAATGGCGTTTATTTAGTAACATTAATGGCCTTTCCTTATGTGAGTGTGTCATTGCTATATCCTATCAATAGATAGCCTCAGTGACATTGATTCTCTCATATTTTCATTTTTAAAAGAAATTGGTAATCTGGAGAAGGCACAGTGGAATTACTTTTAACTGCATGGTCACTATGTCAGATAAATATTCTGACCCCTGGCTAGTGCCAACCTTAGATAGGAGGCATTGTTTTCTGATCCAAGCTTCTTCCCCTGGTCCCCACTAGACCAGGCTGGAAGGCAACATGGACTTTCCCGTGACACTGAGCACCGTTGTAGGATCTTCATGGTAGGCCAGTATCTCCAGGTCACCAAGTGTGAAAAAGAGTTCCTGATCTGCCATGAGAACCGAGATTACAGAGATAATCAAAACATTCCCAAGCAGGCCAGTTCCAGTGTGTGAGATAATGACTTTCCCTCTCACCTTAATCCTCCCACAAAAGAAGCCAAATGTTCAACCATCACCTATCTTCAGTCCTGCTGACTCCAACCCCCCCCCCCCATTACAAGGAAAATAACTTTGGAATAGTTAGTCCTTTTTGGGGGGTGGTGGGGTTGGTCTGCTTTCCCTTTCTAGGTGTTTAAAACCAACCCGTCATGCTCCGCCCATTAGAACACTCCCTCTGTTTGATGGGAGGAAGCCTTGCTTGATTTCAGAGTGGAGATAAAGCTGTTAAGCTCATTAGGCTAAGTGGTAAGCAGTCCTTTAACACTACTTGTTAAGTGCTAAGCTTTGTTGGGACAAAGATTCATTTGATGAGGTCCCTAACGAAAGTGTCACCTCCTCTAGATTGTGAGGTGTTTACTACGGAGTGGGAAGTTTCATCCTGCAGTCTGTAACTGTATCAGAACCTCACCTGTCTACCTCTGTAGAAGAAAAGAACTTCTGTTTGCTTCTGTTTCATTTTAGGTTTTGACTCAAGCTCATAGAAGAAGCAGATATACATTGTATAATTTAGGAAAAGGGATTGCTGTATTTGATCAAAAAGCAGACATAATGTCTAGAGAAGAATTGTCTTTGTTGCTTGGTCACTATACTCACTATGCACATAGTTAAAAGCTTTGAGAAACATGTTTTGCAGCAGGCTGGTATCTGGTGCTCAGTTCTAGAGCACTGAATCTTTTTCCTTTGGAAACCATGTATCTCATCTTAGTGTCTTTGCCTGTTCCTGTGATAAAAATACTCTGACCTAGGAAAGTTACTGGAGGAAGGTTTTATTCTAGTTTATAATCCAGGTTATTGTCCCTCGTGAGAGGGGAGTTGCGGAATTAGGGGCTTGAGGTCACATCATATCTGTCCCCAATGAGGCAAAGAGTGAGGCAAGGCAGGCATCTTGGCCCTCCACTCACTTTCCCCACAAATCAGGAATGATCCCAACCCGTGTTAAGACTGATCATGAATACATGCATACATGTAATACATGTAATACATGAATACATCAATACATGTAATCAGTCTAACCCCCACAGGCTTGCTCAGGTGCCCATCTCCCAGGTGATCCCAGGATTTGTCAGTTTGACAATTAGCACTTAAGCCCCTCCCCCCAGACTGTAGAAGCATTTGTCTGCCATTTAGTGGAGAGGAATATGGACCTTAGATCCTTTAGAAACTAGACGTGGAAGCTAAAAGCCAGGATTCCCAAGCTTTAGGACCGTGCCTAACAAACTGGAATTCTATACCTCAATATGCCCATACTTAAAAATATTTACACGGTGCTGTCTGATATCATTTAGAGAATGAGGTAATGGATGCAAATTGTCTGACAAAATACCTCCCAAGGGCTGTAGAGATGGCTGTCAGTGAAGTGCCCGCACCCTGCAAATATCCAAGATCTATGGCTCACTGCTGTCACCATAGCACTGAGGAGGTGGGGCCAGGAAGGTGCAGAGGCTCAGCAGCTGCCTAGGTCTAGCGGAATCCATGAGCTGCAGAGTTAGTGAGAGACCACGTCTCAGTTTAAGACAAAGATGAAGAGTGTTTCAGGATAGCAGCCCACATCCACTTCAGGCGACAAAAGGAAACTCTGTAGCCTTGACCTCCTTGTTACTCTTCATAATGCCGTCTGTGTTCCCCTGTCTCAGATTCTGTTCAGATTCATAGACACAGCGATGCATAGTGTACAGGGATTTTTTACTGTGTCTTCCAGACATGGTATCAAATTACATGCTGGGGGAAAATTACCCTTGAAAGCGTGCCCACTAAAACTACACAGAAGGAAAATCCGGAGGTTAAATGTAGCAATTCAATGTGCCAGACACGTCACCTTTTTGACCCTGGCTATAATTTAAGCCCGGTTTACGTTGCACTGTTGCACCATGAGAAGTGTAAACTAACTGTGCATGTCAAAGCAAGTTCTTCAGGAAGAGAGAGCAAACTACCTTTCCCCTATTTGAGAGGAGAGACGGAAGGGAGAGCAGATCCCCGTGGCCTCTGGAGAGCTGTGTGCAAGTTTGCTTCTGGCTAAAAGTTAATGATCAATCGCTGTGCTCTCGGCTCCGAGTCCCCAACAAGTGGCTGATGCGGCTTCTCTCTCTCTCTCCAGGTAACTTTAAATCTCTAAAAAACTCACGTTGGCTTTGGTAGATTATAGGCACAGCTCGATCTGTTCTTGTTATTTGATTTCATGTTTTAGGCTTATTGGAAGTAGACTTAAAGCTCACAAATGTTGCTTGTGGAAAAGTACTTAATTTTTGAAGTGGACCGAGTTAAGGCTGGCTGATGAGACATTGTGTAGCTGCAGTCGCAAACAGAAGTTTTAAATGTTCTATGGAATTTGCTATTGTGGTTCTTACCCCTCCTGGCTGAAAAATGAATTAATCCTAATTATTTAAAAGAATATCTCAAATTATGTAGCCTGCCAATTTTTGGTTTGGAGGGAAGGTTTTGAATTACTGGTACCAATTATTTTTGGAAAATAAGAATAGTTTTTTGCTCATTAAATTTTTATTTGTACCTTATGTTATCTAACAATAAAGTGTTCTTATTTCCTAGATGAGTTGTTGCATCTTATAAATATGTGTGCTTGGTTGGAAAGTACTAAAAACCAAAACCTATAGTATTCTTGATATGCAAGCTAGTAGACAAGTTGGTATGGTGGACGTTAGGTGGTTATTCTGCAGTTGTATTTTGTGTGGTACCACTGTGAAGTGTTAGTGTAACTAAAGACCTTAGTCATTAAGTTTCATGCATCAACTCCTGAAGATGTCAGTATATACATTGTACATCTTTAGAACTGGTCCTCCTGCATGAGTGTTTTTCACTAAGGGCACATTGTTCAGGCACAGGAGCCCACATTAGACAAACATAGAGAAAGTATTTCTTCCTTTCAGAAGTGTCTACCCACTGGTGTCTTTATTCAACAAAATCCCAAGGCCAAGGAACTCTTGCTGGTTGGATTAAGACTAAAACCATATGAGCTTCCAATAGCATCAGCAGCAGGCTACTTCTGCTATGCTACATATGTAATTCCACCTATAGTTTCTTTCCCCTCAGCTGAAATTAAATGTCAGACAATGATTGATGGTTTTTGCAATTGAAATCTAGAGCGGGTAGGAACACAGAGGAACATCCATTTTATACACAAGGAACAGCGTCCAGAGAAGGAACTTAGCCCATTATGGGTATTGCTGGAAGTAGAACAAGACCTCTATTCATGGGTGGCAAATAGGGCTGATGGTGTGATGGTGTGCTATTCTTCACTCGTGCTGGTTTATTCCCTAAACAGTTTCCACTTTGGAGCAGAGCTGGCAAAGCCTTTGAAGCTAGAGTGCAGGGGGCCAGTGACCGTTTCCCGTTCACCTTTGCCATTATAAGTTTGTTTATCAGTGTGACTTGTAAAACTCAATCCTGTGTGTTGGTGTGCTTGTGTAGGTTTATTCAAGTTCTCCTTCCAGGAGGAGTTTCTCAAAGTTAAAGATAGGAATATTGCCACTTATTCTGGTGCACAACACCAAGTCAATGTTGAGAAGTTTGTTGAGGTAGCTGAAGTTTTAAAGTAAATTTTTTTAAAAGAAAGTTTTAAGGAAATTTAAGATTATTAAAATCTGATTACTAATAATCAAAGAATACAGTAATATGAGAATATTCGTATAAAGCTTGAAATGATCCACATGTAGTGAAAAACAGAGCAATCATTTGCCATGACACTATAAAATGTTTTAGATTTTAACAGCTAAGACTGTGTGTGTGTGTGTGTGTGTGTGTGTGTGTGTGTGTCCATGTCTCTGTGTCTGTGCCTATGTTTGTGTCTGTTTATGCACACAGATTTGTGTGTGGTGTGGAATGTTTTCAGCATGCATGTGTGTGCACGTCCACATTCATATTGATATCTATAGAGACAAGGGCAGAGTTTAAGGGTGTTTTCTCCCATGATCTCACCTGCCTTTAATTAGTAAATGAAACAGTCTCTCACTGAACCCTTAAGTTTGGCATTTCGACCTGGCTGGCTGTCCAGCAACCTCTCCGGACCCTCCTCCTGGACCCACCTTTTAAATAATCATCATGTTGCAGGCACACAGTTTTATCTGGTTTTAAACATGAATGCCATGGATTTGAACTCAGGTCTTTCTGACTGCAGATCAAGCACTCTCACTCACTGAAGCATCTCCGAAGCCGGAGGTTACTTTTGTTATTGTTATTGTTGTTGTTGTTTTATGTTGGGTATGTGCAGATTTCTTTTTATAGTTGTAGTATACGCTTCAATTGGCACATGGCAACAAACTAATTTCTACTCTGATGCACTGGGTTGTTTTACATTTGCTCTTCATTCTGCCAACCCAAGTTTACAAATCTAGTTACCATCAAAAAGTTTATCTCTATTTCTTTATCCCATTAGTAGACACAGATAACCTGGGTTATACACTGTAGAAGTTTGTCAGGATCTGATAAATTTAAGCAACTCAGAGACACATAACACTTTAGATTCTCTTTAAAACAAACAAACAAAAAAGACAGAGGGGGATTAAGGCCATGAAGGATCCTTAATGTCCACTGGCTTTGCAGAGCATGGGAGAGTCATATGACCTGTGGGAGTCCCCATTCCTTGAGTTCTTAACGGGGACTGGAGCAGTTGTCAGGCTTGACCTAATCGGTACAGTGTGCCAAGCGGGCCTGGTATGGGATGCATCCTTGTAAGCATTCCTAGTGCTGCCCTGACAAAGCCCCACCATGTGGGTGGCTTAGACCAACTCAAAATTATTCTCATTCCATTTTAGAACCTCGAAGTGTGAAATAAGGTGTAGGCTGGGCTGTCTCTTCTTCTCTCTTCCGGACTGGCCTGACCCAGGCTTTGCTTCTCTTGTGGTAATACAACACCAGTCTTCCCATGACATCTCTCTATATCCCGTGGGTACATTCCTACAACGGCACCCTTCATGCCTGCTTGGGAGCCAGTCTACTCAGTATAAGAGTGTGGATCTAGAGCACCCTTCAGAGTTGCTTGTGGGACGTGCATTGCTCTGACTCAGCTCTTCAAGGGGCGGGGGAAGCTTTAGGATGTGTGGGTTAGCGGGAGGAGCTTGGGTATAGGAGACAGGCCCTTAAGGAGATGGTGAGGTCTAGGCCCCATCCTCCTCCTGCCTTTACTTCCCCAGTGAGGAAGTATGCACACTTGTCCTGTCACAAGCCCAACCACAGAGCAAACTGATCAGGGCCCAAAATAGCTTAAACCATTAATAGCAAAATATGTGCCCTGTAGTTTTAAGTCGATTATTGATTGGGTTGTTTTTGAAACTGAAAGTTTAGTAATGTACTTTGTTTCCCAATAATGTCACATGGTAAAAAAACCAAAACAAAACAAACAAACAAAAAAAAAAACCAACCAAACAAACAAAAAACTAGAAGCCAGGGCTTCTCTTCAGGAATGTTAGATAATGAGGTAATAGCCTGTCCTTGATCGTACCAACCCCACATACACTCACCAGATCCCAGTATTTCAAATACCAGCCCTTCCAACCTCAACCCTTAGTCTACATCCCCTCAAAAGAAAGAACTCAAGTTCCAGAATAAAATCCTTCTCCTATGGACCTTTGACATCATGGAAACCAGTGTCATTTATTCCAAGCTAAGATAGGGAGAGAGAAAGGAAAACTTCATAAAGCAAGCAAGCAAGCAAGCAAGCAAACAAACAAAACAAAGCAAACAAGGAAGTGGAAAGAAACAAAGGTTTCATCAGCGTGATGCAAGTGCACGCACTGTCTCATAAAGCAAATTCCACCAGGCTGTGCTCAGGCTTGACTGACACATCGTCCTCTGAACCTCCACTGGAAATGTGGGCCTCGGCCCAGAGTCTCAGCCCTGCTGCACGGGCCTCGGCCCAGAGTCTCAGTCCTGCTCTGGACCAGTTCCGTGCTCCTCAGTCTTTATCTCAGCCCCGGACCTTCCATCCTTGGACTCAGCTCTGCTTCTTCTTCCTTCGTTCTCACCTGTAATTCTTCTCTCTCTGGACGAGCAGCCGCAGTTCTGCCTCAGACTTCCCCATGAGCTTTCTGTGTGTTTGCCCCTCTGGTTTTGTTGCCTTTCAAGGCAGGCTGTTTCTGATGCTGGAAGGCTTTCAAACATCTGCCACCCATTTGCACAATCCAAGGGATGCCAAGTCCTCGGACAAGAGGGTCTTCTGTGCGTTTTTCTTACATTCTTTTCTGTTTGGCCTGGGATTTTAAACTTAGACATTTCCTTGAATGTTTTTCCCATCTATTTTATTCTTTGAGAATTTTATATACTGTATTTGTTGACTTTTTAAAATTTTGAGGTTGCAATATAATACAATTCTACCATTTTCTTTCTCCTCTCCTCCCATTCAACCTTTTTAATATGCCTCCTTGCTCTCTTTCAAATTCACAGCTAATTTTATTAAGTGTTGTTGCATTATATTATACATAGTATATTAATCATTATACATAATATATTATTATATAAATAAAATAGGATATGATAGTATATAATTATACATAATAATATATTGTATTAATGTTATATATTATATAAATCCATGACTATAATATGTAATATTTAAACTTAATATTATAAATGGATTATATAATACAATATTAATGCAACAATAAAGCTATTAATGTGATAATGATAGTAAAATATATTAGTGATGAATTAACGTGTATTAATATATGTATATATTGATACATATACATAAGCAGCTCAGTCTAAATAGTGCTACTTGCATGTCAAGTTTTCAGAGCTGGCCATTTGTTATTGGGTAACCAATTGGTGTGCTCTCCCCTGGAGAAGGCTATTTCTCCCTCTCTCAGCATTCCTTAGCTGCCTTTTGTGCTTTGTCTTGGGTTGAGGCCTCGTGAGCTTTCCATCTGTAGACATCAGCTTTTCTACCAGTGTCTTCATTCAGCTTATGTGGAAGCCATGTTGGTGAGACGTTACGTACGTAGCTTCTGGCAATGCTAGGAGACCCAATCTCACAGTAAACTCTCTGACTCCTATTCCCCAACCATCCCTGAGCCTCAGTGCAGGGGCTTTGTTGTTGATGTACCAGTTGGAACTGGTCTCCATTTCCATTGGTTATCATTTTTTTTTTTTTTTTTTGCAATGTTCTTCTGTTCCTTGATGAGGAACTCTGTAGGCAAGGACAAATATTGCAGGTCTAGTTAGGGATTATGAGATTAGTAACATAGCCATTGTAACTTCTCCTCTAATGCCCATAACTTCACTAGCCCCAGGCTAGATTTCCAGTACCAGGTATGAATTCCCTCTTATTGATGAGGTCTTAAGTCTAATTAGAGAGTTACTGGCTACCTCAAAGGCATGGATGCTAGTATTAACACCCATGCTGAGAGTTACTATGTTGTGATAGCAGTTATGGTTCCTGGGTGTCATAGCTGGATAGGACTGGTCATTGCTTCCTCTTCTTTGGAAGCTTGCATACTACCTTTTGGTCCCACAAAAGTTAGTCCCAAGGGAAGGAGCCATCTGGCCAATTCTAGCTCAGAAGCCTCTGGGCTCTGCATCTAAGCTGCATGGTTGGTGTCTTTAACATTAAGGATTTTCCTTACACCTTTAGGGGCCAGCCAAGGCCAATAGCAGTCACTTAATGTTTTTAGAATCTCGTGTAGTCCTTGAGTAACAACTCAGAAGGGGCCGTCCCATGTCTTGTTTTAGCTACAAGCACACATAACCACTCCCAGTGGATTTGGAGATACAACCTTAGGTCTTGTAACTTACAAGGCCAGTGGTTTACCACTGAGCTATCCTCCCACTCTAACCGTTTTTGATTTTATTAACACATTAGTTATACACACTAGTGAATCTCAGTGTATTTCCTCATCCACCCCCATACGTTATCTAATCCCGCATGATCACTATTCTGCTCTCTGACTCACAGTTTTTAGCTGGCAAAGGAATCAAGAGTGCAAGGCATCGGCTCTTTTCCTGAATTTCATTTAGCTTAATGTAAATGTCAGAGTTTCGTTGTTCTCTGTGGCCTAATGCAACAATGCTGTAAATATGCTGCAGGAAGCTCTGGTATGCAGGTGTGTCCTTAACACACGGATTTTGTTTCTATTAGCTGCATATTCTCAAGGGGTTGCTTTGGTGAGGCCTTTCAATGCTGTGCTCCAGTGTGGAGTGCTTGTTTGGTTTAACACTGCCAGTTGGTTTGCCTCCATTCTTTGTTACACGCTGATTTTAGTAGTTGCATAATAGCCACTCTAAGTCGGTGAGAGTGTGGCTACACTCTGCTACTGACTGCTGATACTATGGCTTAGCCATCTAATTCCCGTATAGTTCTATGAGTAGTCTGTGGACCTTCTAGGTTCCTTTGTCAAAGCACATATGAGGTGTCTCTGTTCTTTCATATTGCTTGAAATACAATTCTTTAGTACAAGTGTGCACATCAGGGAGGGAAATGAGTGGTTATAGGATAACCACAGCTTTTTGAGTCCTAAGATTTTTCATTTTGGTTTGGTTTGGTTTTCAAGCTTAGGAGAGATCACATGTATGAGGTCATGTACTTGTTTGGAATTGCGCAAGTCCAGGCTGCAGTTTGTTTTATATGCAGAGCCCTGACTATGCTCTCCTGGCTGTAGAGTTTGTTATTGTTTTTTGTTTTAATTTTCTGTGTGTTTGTGAGCACAGATTGATTTTCTTCATTCCGGAGGGCCTGAGGGTGTGTACCAGCCCCTTGTATCACCAGTAGCCTTTCCAGTCTTCCACTTTGCACAGAGCACTTAGCTCCCTTCTGCTGCTTAGACACGTGCTTCGCCGACAGCCTGGAGTGGCTGGTTTCACAACACTGATTACGGATTGTGTCTGGGCAGTAGGAACGTCCACTAGCACCTCATTTGGGTTCCTCTGCTCAACTTTTATTTTGCTTACAGCAGAGGAGTTGCCTCCAAATGCAAATGTATAGACTTCCCTGATGCAGTGGCTGATTTTGACTAAATCTAAATAGACCAAATCTGCAGTGGTTGGCATTACAGTTTTGTCTACATTGGATATAACTAATTTGGACCCTAACAGTGTGCAAAATGACAGTCTTACAAAAACGTCAAAGAACCCTATTTGTATTTTTACCTGTCCAGTGAAAGATTGTACATCTCTAAAAGATAATTCTGCTTGCAAACTTTTTGACAGCCTGAGAAATTTAGTCAAGCTAGTTCTTTGGATATATTCAGTTATTTGAACCAAAGCTTTGATGAAGCTGTGGAGTCCTATATCATAAAACATAAGAGAGTTGATTCTGACTTGAGATGCTTTGCAAAACTTCCTACCTCTATCACCTTCATCAGCAAACATACAAGGCTCTTTGAAAATCCAGTATATTGAGGAGGTGGGGACCAGCAAGAGTGGATTTGCTGGTTATCATCCCCACATACAAGACAGCCGATGTGTTGGACATAATTTTTGGCATTTTCGCTTCTGAGTATAGAAGGAGATTTGCCAGAACTGATGGGTTGGTACTGGCAAACCGGTATTGGGAAAATTAAAGTCTTTTCTTTCTGATAACAATTGGCACAGAGATTTAATCATATTTTGAGCCTCGTTCAAAGGCACACAAGAACACTGGTCATCAGCGAATACAAAATAAATACTGGGTCAAAGAATTCCATGACGCTGAGCACAGTTCAGCACTAGCTCAGTGAGGCAGTGCCCTGTGTCACTTATGCGCCGTCCATACTGTAGGTTACCTCACTGACACATAAACTACTCAGAGTAGGAAAGACTCCTTTTGACAGTGGCTTTACAGGATTCAGTTCAGGGCTTCTTCGTACCAATTCTCTTGGCTTCAGTTAAAGTGGAAAATTATTGCATGAAGTATTGTGGAGAAAATTCCATTTTTTTCCAGAAGGCAGAAAGTGGGGTAGATGGGTAGAGGAAGGGGCAGAGAGGGAGAGAGAAAGCAAATGGATGGTTTGCAGGATCCTCTTTAGGCTGTTGTCAGTAACTTAGTGTTCTTCTATTAGACCCCAGCTCCAACAGTTCCACAATCTTCCCATCTTCTCTACCTGGAAACTAAACTTTCCACATGTGAAGCATTGGGGGCCTCTCAAGGTCTGAACCATAACACCAGCAAATAGAATTTCTTTCACTTTAATCCCTAGTGTAATTAGTTTCTGTTAGCAGATAATTTGCATCAATACTTAATACATCTTTTTCTCCTTGATGTATTCTAAAACCATAGACATACTGAATATCTTTCTTACAATAAATGCTACAAGAAAAAGAGCAAAGATAATAATAAATCACTCAATATGATGTTAGATAGCTTTTTTAAAAATTTAAACTACCTGAATTTCGTGTGTTAGTCTCTCCAAGTGACTTTAATCTCTACTGACTTGTGGTAATATATATTGGACACTACTGTTGAGTAACTTCAAGAGGGAGCCCAATGCATGCATGAGTAACATTGCCTGTCTCACAAGAACCTTGAGAGATTATCACTTTACTTTCTTTTCTTTAATCTCTTCATCTTAGTAAATCACGTTTGGCATTTAAGACTCATGCAAACTGCAATTGTGAGCCACTGGGCTTGGGTAGTTACACTACTCTACAGATATTCTAGAAGACCAGCTTGCCTCAACCAGGGTTTGATAAGAAAATTGTGCCCCTGTGGCATTTGTTCTAGAGCTTAAACACTCATCCTAGCTACTTAGGTAACTTTTATCCTATGCACTGAAATATGAAATGCAGAACTAAGAAATAAGTCACTAAGGCAGTGCTTTCTCAACCTGTGGGGCCAAGCGAGTCTTTCACATGGGATTGCGTTATCAAATACCTCCCGTATCAGATATTTACACAATCTACGAAACTAAAGTTATGAAGTAGCAATGAAAATAATTTTATGATTGGGGGTCACCATACCATGAGGAACTATGTTAAAGGGTCACAGCATTAGGAAGGGTGAGAACCACTGCAATAAAACTATTTTCTGTCTCTGGTGGCTCATGCATCTCCAGCTGAGACACATTTCTATAGAGACTTATGATATGTTTTAACTTTGTTGTCCTCTCCCAAGCAACTGTACACACAGTAAAGAGATGAATCCCAGAGCCAGATGCTTAGTACCACCAACACGCCTTCTTCTAGGAAGGGCTGGTTTAATAAGTCTCGTAATGGAATCATAGAATGGAGGCTTCTTTTGGGTGGCAGAACTTTACCTATAGAACAATCCAAGGTGACCAGGAATTCACATCACTGTGTACGAGGAGCTCGGATTATATATGAGCTAGTGTTGTCCTGGGAGTGATGCAGTCTGGTGGTGAGATGAACAGCTCTTCAGACCTCTGTTGATAGCTGATGTCAGGGCACCAAGATTATCTCTGCTGCTGATAGGTCTGCTTAGGTGAAGGTAAAGCCACCTGTTCTGTTATCAGTTACTACAGTGAGAGAGATCAGGTGCAAAGGCTAGGAAAAGGGGGGGGCATGGCAGACATAAAGCTAGGGAGCTGTGTTCCCGTTACCAAAATGTCAGGACAATAATCCAATCAGTTAGGATCTGGACTGGCACTCAGCAGCTCGCAGAGGGGTCATATCTGACAGCGAATGATATGGCTTAAGAGATATCCTAAACCAGACTTGCATGTGATGGGACAGAAGAGAACTCAAGCACACTGCAGGGTTGGAAAGGTCTGGAAACAGAAAGTTATAATTTTCTCAGAAAGCAGTAGTGCTTTCTCATACCTAAACATGGACTATTTGCTCAGACCATAATAAGCCAGGGTCAGCAAGGATGATTGTGGGACCAGTCTCAGACCTTTCATTCTCTGATAGTTGAACTGAAAGTCCTTTGCAGGTGGTAGTGACGAGGATCAGAAGAGGCCTTTGAGACCTCGTAAGTGAAAGCAGACTCAACTTCACAAATTCTTCCCAAAGACCTTCTTGATTCATATCAACTATTGACTCATTCATTGGTAACACTGTTATGAACTGAATATTCATGTTCTCCCAATTTGTGCTGACATCTCTAGAGCCCTAAATGGTGGTACTTGAAGCTGTTTGAAGGAGATTAAATCTTGAAGACTGGTCTGGTGACAATAATGCTCTCATTAAGGACTCTAGATGTCGTGACTCCCATTAGTCCTTTCTAGAGGCATGGAAGATAGATGAGCCCACAGGGAGACAGCTCTTACCAGAACACTTCCACACTGGCAACCTGACCTGGGTTCCCAGGTTCTGGATATGGGAGAAAATCAGTTTACGTTGTTGAAGCTACACAGTCTGTGGAGCTGTTACCGCAGCTCCAGTAAGCTTATAAACGAAATCACACGGCCAAGCAGCAGAGTTAATAGGAAAGCAAAGGAAATGATTTAAGGAGAGCAATGTAGGAAAGGTAGATGGGCAGCCTGCTTCCAATCCACCATGATCGCATCACCGTGGGAATGAACAGGAGACTCCACGCAGTGACATTCCAATAGGAGTCACAAGTGAGCAGATTATACTTGACTTAACACAAGCTAACACCAACTAACAAGTGAAAGTTAGCCCTATACAAAGTAGAAGTTCTAAGATTTTCATCATATACAAAGTATATAACCTGTGTCAAAAGGGCAAAGGTTTTCATTATATACCAAGGATATATCCAGGGTCAGAAGTTCTAACTTTCATTGGCATTTTGTAACTCTCCAATGTATTAAGTGTGTATCAAGGCTACTGTATATTTTGCACCCTGAATCATATTTCCTACTGTATATGCACATCAAATCAAATTACAACACAGGGTAAATATTCATTAAATTCTTCTCCCCCTATGCTGTTCGGAACCTAAGATTTCTTCACTGCCGATTGACCTTTGGGCAAATTGTCAAGAAATCTACGAAGGCACTGGTGTGTGTACCCAAGTGTCTCTTGGATAAGTGATGGCTCATGGCTTTCTTGTTCCTGAAATCATGAAGCCGCAAACCTCCAGCTGACCACAGAGGCGCTGTGCAGATGGGTGTTCTCAGTAGCTGACAGTTGCTTCTGATCTGTTACGCTTCTGGGTAAAAACAGCTTGCTTTGTTTTACTATGTTTTACTAAAAGTGTTTTACTATGCTCTTTTGCTAATTGAATGAAAAACTTAAATTTCTTTTCTATTGAGGACATGTGCAGTTTGAATAAACTATTGTCTTTAAATTAGATTTTCTATTGGGAAAAAAAGCACAGTTTCAGGTTTTTGTAGTATATTGACATAATTTTCTTTCTTTTACTTTTTAAAACAATATGGAGTAACTCCTAAATTTTTCATTGTATAACAGTGAAATAATACTCATTAAAGGCTATTTAGTAGTTATCAGAGATTTGTTGTTATTTATCCAAATCCAGTAATGTACTTTAAGACAATTATAGACAATTAGGCACAACCTTACTAAGTGTAATTTCTGTAAAGTAAAAACACAAGAAATCACTCTTTTCTTTTTCCTTGGAAAATATGCCACATTAAAATTAATTTATTATTGTGTACTTCACTTCCTATCTCCCCCTTTCTTCCTCTTTTGCATGCCCCTTTCCTTCCCTTTTCTTCTCTTCCCTTCCACTCTCTTCCCTTCCTTTTCTTTCCCATCTGTTCCCCTCACCTTTCTTTGTGAGAGCAGGTGATATGTAGCCGACCCTGGCCTTGCACTGTGTACTGGAGGATGCCCCTGAACTTCTGGCTTTCATGCCTCTACTCCCAAGTTCTGGGTTTCCTGGGATGCACTGTCATGTCCAGTCTGCATGGTGTATGAGGACATCAACCCAAGGGCTTTGTTCAGGCTAGACAAGCGCTGAATATACTCATATATTTATGAATATGACTAGCATTTTTCTCATAGCAGAAGTGTTTCATAAAGAATTGTGATTTTTTTTACCTTTTGAATTTGAAAATGAAACTTTAGATGAGTTTAAGAATTTCCATTTTTTTGTTTTTCGTGGGCTACTGTGTGCTTTCTAATAAAAGCATACACTTAGAAAGTGTGTGAAAGTGGATTGATCCACAGATTATTAACCTGCAGGCCAGGGCTCTGTTGGAAATAATAAGACCAAATGCTTGAAATATTTGGGGACACGTAACAGTAGATTTTGAGGGATGATCTTTAAGTCTGGACTTAAATGCTCGTTATGAACGCCAGTGTGGTCTTTAAAAGTTGCTACTGACTGGATCCCATTCTACGTTGAACACGTCATCTTCTACCGACCTTCTGTCAGTGAAAGACTTCACCAAGTCCCTCACCTTCAAACGTCTTGTCATTTGCTTAGCTCCTCTGTTCCCGACTGCACTCCAGCATCCACTTCTCAAGGACAGGTGTGCTTCACATCCCTCAAATGGCTCTCAGACCTGGCCTCTGTCCACCTCTCCCCAAGGCGACCGATGTTCTTGTCTTTCCTAGAACACCACAGTCGAGGACGGCAAATGCTCTGCCAGTGAGCAAACGCTTAGGCCATGACTGCAGAAGAGTCTAAGCAGCTTGTCATAGCCTCTGTCTCTGGCATTTTCCCCTTATCCTGGGGGTTGTTTTCTAAGCTCTACACTACACCGTTTTTTCCCCTCACTGATAAAATAAAAGACAGGATAGAATTTCCCAGGCTCCATGATAACTGGGTTGTGTCCACTCACTTTAATTTCTCTCCGACCCCTAACTCCATACATCATGATGTAATGCTTTCTCTTTCTTTCTGGACCCAGGCGACTGGTATTTACAAAGTTCTCCCCTACTGCCTCCATTCCTCCCCTAGTGTAACACAGAATGGTAGCTAACAATGTTCCCTAACTCTGCTCCCAACTCAGTAATACTGTGTTGGTCTCCCATTTTTTTTATTCTATCACAACACACCCGAGTCTGGGTGCCTTATAAAGAACAGTGAATCCTTTCTTACAGTAGAAGTTGGTAAGCCCTGGGTCAAGGTAGTGGAATCTGATGGCACACATCCTTCCCTGCTATAAAATTACAGTACCACACAGCGAGGCCAAGGGCATGGCGGTGGTGGTCTCTCCGCCTTCCTGGGAGGGTATAGGGAACTTTCGGGATAGCACTTGAAGTTTGAAATGTATATAAAGAAAATGTCTAATAATAAAAAGGAAGAAAGTCCTGATTCAATCTCCAGTGATCACTGGACTCTAAATTCCAGTGTTTAAAGCTCTGAATTGAGGGGTTTGTGGGTGTGAGATTTCCTTAGAGAGTGTATATGGCAGGAATCCTGAGGGTTCCATAAAGTGTGGCTTTACTAACCCTTTGTAGTAATGTTTGTAATTATTACTTCCCACCAATGTGATATCATAAAGCTTACGCATGTTTCACAACCGCTCCAGTGTTTTAGCAACTGTTTAAATGCTATTCTACATGAGTTTTTAAATTCAACAGGTTGTGATTAAGATGGTTGTCATTTGTTAGTTGTACAGTACAGGCTTCTGACAGTGTCTCAATCATTTGGATAGAGACGACTGTATGAGATGCCCTAGTTTGCGAGCAGAGACGGTAGTGCTTTCAAACAGCGAATATGTAGACTTAGCATGCCTGCTGCTGTTTTCATTTTATCCTCAGAAATATCTCTGTGTGATTGATTTGCAGCACTGAGCCAAACTGTCTCAGTTTTATGTGAGCGTTTTCTTCTAAATAGCCTGAAAATATATTTCTCCATTTTGATCTTGATTAATGAAAACTACTCCCTCATATATCAGACCCTCTGAGACTCCTGTAAGATAGCTTTTTATGGAGACTAAGTTGTGATTTGGGAATGGAACAAAACTCTAACTACTCTTTTCAAGAAGGAAGACGCAGCCTCGGGAGCACGCGGCCTTAACTGCCCAAGGTGGGCTGTGTCTGCTTGGGGACTGGGATTCTTCTCAATCATTCCTCAAAACCACTTTCCCTCAGTGAAACCAGTTGTTTTGAATCTTGGGGAAATTGTTCAAACATTATATATGTTTACTATTTAGTTTTGAGCGCCAGTAGCATTTCTCAGGTCGGGGAAGAAATTTATATTTCACACCAAGGAAGCCTGCCAAAGACGACCGTTTCTCTGTGATAGATTGAAACTAGGGGAACTCAAAGTAATCCTGGGAACATTTCCTCTCAGCCTATCACTTTACAGATGAGGAAGTCAAGATCCAGTGTAACTGTCGCCACCTAAAAGACACATTATTAAGGTCTGCCCTAATGTGGGCATTGAACTTTCACACTGTGATCCAATTTTGCAAATCACTTTTCAAATTACTGCCTGTTAGAGTCAGGCCAGTCGTTTGACTGTTTCTGTCTCTGGTACTTCCTGTTGCTTTCCAGCGAGTCCGGTTCCACATCTGCTAGCATGTGTGATAGCTCCTCTTCAGAGCCCCTTAAGTCCCGTGATT
This sequence comes from Mus musculus, assembly GCF_000001635.26. Classification (NCBI taxonomy): domain Eukaryota; kingdom Metazoa; phylum Chordata; class Mammalia; order Rodentia; family Muridae; genus Mus; species Mus musculus. The sequence goes on along the minus strand of NC_000076.6, from coordinate 125,314,110 downwards.
CTAGATGGTGCAAATCACCATTCTGCATGGCTTGCTTTTGGCGTTTGGTTGAATTAAAAAGTCTCACAAGGGTAACTTAAGGAATGGAAGGTGTATTTTGGCTGCTGGCTGAGACAACCTGTCACTTCTGGCAAGGTCTGGCGGCAGGAATGTGTCAGGTGTCTGGTCACACTGTGTCTGTTGTCAGGGGACAAGGGATGAATGCTGTTGTTCTGCTTCATTTCTTCCTTTAGTTCCTTATAATCATCCCCAGACCCAGCCCACGTGATGGTGATGCCTGTACACACGCAATCTTCAGCCCTCAATTGGGTCTTCTGGAGACACCTTCACAGACACACCCAGAAGTGTGTCTCCACAGTGACTCTAAGTCCAGTCAAGGGACAATGAAGGTTATCAATACACTTAGTTCTATCTAATACACATAGTTCTAAGAATGCCAGTTCTGTTTGATGAGCTCCACTCTGCAAACATTTAACTTGATGACATTTCCGTTTCTCGTGTCAGAACAGGTAACACTCTGGGTAGTGGTGCTGGGGTCTCCATTCTCTCCTCCTGTTTTTTGTAAACAAACAAAAATGGTTAGGTGTTCTCACAACACAATAGCATTTGTCAAATAATAGGTCAAAGACATTAGTTCAACCATTCAGCAATGTTTAGGCACATCAAAATTTCATGTTGCCCACTAAAAGTAATAAACTTTATTTTATTAATATAATAAGTAGAATAATAAAATGTCCTTAAGCTGATGGAAAATATAAAGGGTGCCAAAACCAGACTTACATTTTGATGTTTTTCCTGGCTTTGTAATCTTGCTTTTGATTTAACTTAGCCTTAATACAAGGTTAAAGAGTAACTATAGCTTCCTGTATCTGTAATTTCACTTTCTGTAGTTCCAATTACCTACAGCTTTGCTCCAAACATTTGATTTTTTTAAAAAAAGAGGAAAATTCTTGCATGCCTTTTTGAGTAAGATGATGAGATTTCAGGTCTCTTAGTTACATACCAAGTGGGTCTTTAACCATCCCTTTGTTCAGCACGGGGCAGTCTCCACCGTGCAAGCTACCATCCTGTTGGTCACTCAAGGAGCTGTGTGGACCATCATCTCTGTTCTCTCGGAGCTTTAGTTGTGTAGTCAATAGCTTTTATTGTAGATGTACAAGTAGCCTCAAACTATAAAAGTCATAAGGATGGCCATTCTGACATTACAAAGAAAAGCTGTAAATAGATTCGTTCAAGTGAAACATGGAAGTTTCTAGCATAATAATGCAAACCAAACCAAAAAAAACATAAATCATAAGCCAAGGCCAGAGATAGAATTTGCTCGGTTTCTTGCCTCCAAGGATATGGGAAATCCTAGGTTTGGCCTACCCACCGAAACGTAAACAAACACACAAATACAATCACAAAGGTGGTGGACCATGGCTGCAATTCTAACACTCAGGAGGTTTAATTAGGAGAATTAGAAGTTCAGGGACATCCTCAGCCACAGAGAGAGTTGGGAGCCAGCAGCCTGAGAGACAAAACAACCCCCTTCAAACAAAGCAAATGAAAGCCTCTGTGTGATAGATGGTGACAGTGTCCCTTTGTAGACAGTAGTCACTCAAGAATGTTCCTCTGTATTCTTATGAGATCTAGTAAAGAATACATAGGATTTACAAACAGTATAACAGAACTGAGTCTTTCCCAGAGTGTGTTTGCTGAGGGGCTTGGGAGGTCCTGCCCAGCAGGAAAGTCGGTGGTACCATGATTGTGCCAGTTCGTCAGCTTCCCTTTTACATCCAATGTCAGGCCAGCTGAATACGTTAAGGCGCTTCAGGTTCTCGAAGTACCCGGGCAGTCCATTTAATTACAACTGGAGCTGCCAGCATCTCATCTCCGGACGTCTCTCCTGGAGACTCAGATACCTTTCCAGGACATCACAGGAGAAAGGGTTTACCAGATATTTTTGACTTTCTAAAGTAAGATGCCATTTTGCTAACCTTCTCTGAAAGCACCTCCTTGCTTGCTGCCCACCTCCCACCAGCTGATCGCACAGATCAGACTTTGTTTTCTGTATCCAGCCTCCGATTGTTCTACACAGCAATCCCAGTGCCTTTGCCCTCACACCCAACACAAGCATTTGCTTCTCTTTCTTGCCTCCTGGAGGTTGACTGTCAGCATCGCCTCCGACTATGGTTGGGCTCGGCTGACTTTCAGGAATGATTATCTTTTCAGGAATCCAGGCTAATGAAGCCTGGCGTCATCTTGGAAGGTTTGGTGAAGTCATATATGCCAACACATTTTTAATCTTACTTTTGGTTGGGGCCTATACCACACTGACTTATATTCCATGGCCACGCTTGAAGTCTGTAGGTGAGAACTATACTCTGCCTACAGGAAATACAGCAGGGATGAGTGTGGAAGTGTGAATCTTTACCAGAACATAAGGTCACAACTGGAGTGATCTATTAATGTATAAACCATGCTCGTGTTGTGAGGTTCGACTTATACTTTTCTTCATGTTGTCTTTCGATTTTGAAAATGTAAAATTAGAACACATTCAGTGGAAAGTGGATTTCGAACGCTAAACTGTTTCTAGACTTGTAGTGTGAGTGCTAATCAGTGCTGGTGAGTCTCACGGCTCCTGGTTACAAAACCCTGTCATAGAATGAGCAATCTGCTCTACCAGATGTGTGCTGCTAAGCGATGATGCTCTATGGTTGGCACCCAAAGGTTTGCAATGTGGTATTTATAGTAGGTCGATGAGATGAAGTCTCCCTGTACACTGAAGAACATCTGTAGTGGAGAAAGGGCAGCAGATCGTTAGTTTCCCACAAATCCCTCAGTCACCCCCTTTAACAGGTCTCTATCACAGTCCTGACTAAATATTACAAGTCCCTACATACTCAGAAAATGACTCTAGGTGTCATTTCTTCTGCCTGTTTTGGGAATCATAAAATGGTTCTTTCTTTAAGTCAGTGGAGGAGCATCACTGGACTGCTGGAAGCCCAGCATCCCCGGCAACTAACAGTCACACCATGGAACAGAAAAATGACAGCCAGAGGGATACAGTGGAGACAAGATGCAGACAGCAGAGGGCTCACTGCTTCTAATTCTCTAGCAGCCTCACTCAAAAGAGAGATATATCCTGCAGGAATATATTGAGGCTTAGAGCAAAATATTTAAGTCCTTCACTTTACTTCGATGTCTACAAAATGGGGGCTATAGCTACCAAATAATAGGGAAAAAGCTTACTCATGCTGTGACAGGTAGCATTAAACATTATTTATACAGTCAGATGCACATCATCTAATGCTATCTACATCTCCTTGTTTATGTGCTTGTCTTCACTAGGTATAATCTTAAAGTCTTTATACTTATTAGAGAGTATTAATTCATTTAGGCATAACTAAACCAAAAGGTAATATAGACCAACACAGAGATACTTCTCAGTTAGACACCTTTATCTTCTGATTGCTTTATTTTACTTTATGATCATATTTGACTAATTAAAACTATTTTCAAGAAGATTTTTGAAAGTCAAAAGAGACTAATTAAGTCTCTGCAGGATCAGGCATTTCCTTTCCTATGAGGGCCAACAAGGCAGCCCTTTGCTACACATGTGCTGGATGGCTCGAACCAGCCCATTGATGATCTTTGGTTGGCGGTTCACTCTCTGTGAGCTTCCAGGGGTCCAGTTGGTTGACACTGTTGGTCTTCCTATGGGGTTGCCATCCCCTTCAGCTCTTCTGAGCCTTCCATAGGGGTCCCTGACCTCAGTCCAATGGTTGGCTGTAAGTATCTGCATCTGTCTCAGTCAGCTGCTGGTAGAGCCTCTCAGAGGACAGTCACGCCAGGCTCCTGTCTGTAAGCACAACATAGCATCAGTAATAGTGTCAGGGTTTGGTGTCCACCTATGGGATGGATCTCAAGTTGGGCAGGTCACTGGAGAGTCTTTCCTTCAGTCTCTGCTTCATTTTGTCCTGAATTTTTTTAGACAGGAACTAGTCTGGGTCAAAAATATTGTTGGTGGGTTGGTAACCCCATGCCTTTACTGGGGGTCCTGTCTGACTACTGGACATGGTCTCCTCAGGTTCAACCTCCTCACTGTTGGGCATTTCTGCTAAGGTCACCCCAGTTGAGTCCTGGAAGCCTCCCCCACCCCAGGACTCTGGGACTTTCTAGATGTTTCCCCCATCCCACCCCCCACAGATGCATGTTTCCATTCATTCTCCTGGCCTTCTGGGAATCTCGTCTCTCCCCATACCTGATCCTGCCCACTTTTCTTTCCCCTTACATCCGGCACTGTACCCTGCAGTACCAAATATGCAGCCTAGACTTAGTTCTTAATGCAAAAACAGTCACATCAATCTCAGCATGCAAATTGTCTCTCTTCTTTAATAAATGGTGAAGTTATACATACAACAAAGGATTGTTTTTAAAAAAACAAAAAAAGAATAATTAAGTAAATATGTTACATTAGCTTAAAGTATTTTGTAGTATATTATATATAATAGTTTTACTACACTCAGTGACTTTGAGGAAGTAGTTTTCTTACACGTCTCACTTTAGCGTTATAAACTGCAGGAACACTAATGGCATTTTTCCAGTAATTAATAAAATCCACTTTACATCATGATCATAGTTGCATCCAAGTCACTCCCTCAAATGGCCCCTCTATCCCACCCTTCCCCTTTATTTCTGAGAAGGGGGAGGTCGTCCCTGGGTACCAACCTACACTAGGTCCTATCCCACTGAGACTAGACAAGGCAGACCAGTTAGGGGAACAAGATCCAGAGGCAGGCAACAGAGTCAGGGTATCCCTTGCTCCAGGTGTTGGGGAACCTGCATGAAGACCAAGCTTCATATCTGCTACATATATGTGGGGGTAGGGTGACCTGGTCTAGCCCCTGCGTGCTCTTTGGTTGATGCTTCAGTCTCTGGGATTCCCCCAATGGTATTATTTTTTCAAAATATCCCTTTGGACACAGATTGGTATCTTGATTTTTACTAAACATTTTATAAGTACCATCTTACTCTATGCTTTTTATGGGTGTTGTCTAAGGAATGTACAAGAACCTACCAAGGTGAGAATATTATTTCCAGCCAATGCTCAGGTAGCAGGAAGTCTGATTCCCTCAGGGTGCTAACATTATGACACAAAAGAGGAGGTAGCAGAGACTGTGGAGTCCTGTGACTGTAGCTGGCAAAGCACGGAGTGACAAAGATGCGTGTCATAAATGGAAAAGGTGCCCAAGACTCTGAACGGAACAATGGGTCACAGGGGAGTCCGCTGTCGGGCGGCTAGAGGAGTCAGTAAACCCAAGAGGCTCATCCTGGTGACAAGGAAGAACCTGTGTCCCATGTCTCTGGCCGGGCTGACTCACTCCGTTGTGATACTTTAATCCTCCTCGAATGGTACTGTTCCTCCCAGACACTTGCAGTCGACTCTAGTTTATTTCTGATTCCTATTACTGAGATTAGAAATAGTATGGATCTCTTTCTTATTTGACCTTTGAAAAATGAGCATAGTAATAAAAGAATAACAACAATAACAAAAATTATCCAGGGATTTCCAGGAATCCCTTTCTTAAGGCTAGTAAGAATTTAATACCTTTGAGATGGGGAAAGAATTAAAGGCTAGAGTGCTGGTTAGTATTTTTGTTATTTTTCCTTTGGTCTGGTTTGGTTTTGAATTTATTTTTCCCTGTGGTTTTGTTTGGTTGGCTTGACACTAGCTGGATTCATTAGGAAAGAGAGAACTTCAGAATGCGTTTATAAGACTGGCCTGTAAGCTAGCCTTTGGACGTGTTTTCTTTATTAATGGTTGATGTGGGAAGACCCTCACAACTATGGGCAGTGCCATCCCTGTGCAGATAGTTTGGGGATGGATAAAAATGCAGCACAAGCAAGCTATGGAGAGTATACGGTGTTCCCCCGTGACTCCTGTACCAGGCCTGCCCTGAGTCCTGCCCTGACTGCCTTCATGATGGACTGTAAGCTTTGTGATGAAACCAATCCTTCCCTGCACACATTGCTTTTGGTTGTGGTGGTTACCCCAGCGGGAGGAAGCAAAGGAGGACAGCTGGGAAGTCTTTGAAGACTAACTGCAAAATGGGAGCTACCAGATTGCCCAAGTACCGTTCAAGTTTTCTTAAATGTTGATCTGAGAATGTCACTAGACATTCAGGAGAATGGGGGTAAATGACTTCATAGACTTGCTTCAAGAGATCTTAAGTCTTCTATATAGGGTCTGCTTCATCAAAAATGTAGTATTGCTAGGAGGAGACTCAGCTCTCCATGGCTCCAGCACTTGAACCAGAGTGTCTGTTTCGAGTGGAAGAATTCTGGGCAAGATTTTTATTTCTGTTGAATCCTAGAATCAAGGTCTGCTATCTATCCCACCAGCCATGGTTGGATGAAAATAGTATTAGAAAAGCAACAGAATAGTTAGGAAACCAACAGTATGGATGTCCTGCCTTCCCCCTTTGAATTTGAGACAAGGCATCTCATTAAGTGGACTTGCTGGACTTGAACTCTCTCTTGAGACTGGGCAGGCCTTGAGCTTGACATTCCTGCCTTGGATTCCTGAGCTGCCTGGATTACAGTCCTGTGCCACCCAGCTCAGCTCTTTTAATCCAAATAGAATTACCTACAACTGACTACAAACATCTTACAAAGAAACAGATTTATATGTGCATATTAGAGTTTTATATTTTAGCACCTTTATTTATAAAGCTTATAATAGAAAAATAACATGCATTCATTATGTAATCTTGAGAAATGTTTTTAAAGCCTCACAAGTTATATAGAGTGACTTTCCCTAACTATACGCAGTTAATATCTCTTTATGTGTTATTTTGGATAATTTGTGTGTGTGTGTGTGTGTGTGTGTGTGTGTGTGTGTGTGTGTATAAGCACATACGCATTGTATGGTTAAAGGAAAATCTTCCTTTGCCCCCTCCGGGAGTTTTCTTGAACAAACTATCAGTAAATAAATTAATAGCAAAAGGCATATTCTTGTTTGCTTTTGAAGCAGGATCTTGCACATCCTCCAGTCTGGCCCTCAGATTTGAGATTCAACTTTGTCAGGCTACTGAGTGGGAGATTCCAGACACACCATGCCAGGTAGTCCATGTAACATCCCTACACAGTGGTGACAACTACCTGCCAATGGAGATTTGCATGCCTAGTTCCATTTAAGGGGTGAGGGAAATGTGAATTATTCCTTCTTGGGGGTAGTAAGTGGTTTGTTTTTTTGAAAGAGGGAAACTTGATTTAAAATAATCATTATTTGCAAACAATTGTCTCTGGGATTTGAATGTACCCATGGGTCAGATTTCTTCAAACAGCACTCTGTCTATGCAAGTTAGGTCCATCGCTGTCCTTTTCTGACAGGCTCTCCATGAGACTTTAAGGAGATGCTGGAAGGTAAATATGCTCTGTCAGACCCAACATTAAGCTACCTAAGCTGATCAAAGCCCGTTCTATGAAACTTAGTTGATAAAGATTGAGAGAGAAGGCATGGAGGCAGAATGGAGAGAAGTCTTGATTCTCAGACAGGGTCTGAAGATGCACACTTTGTGGTACACTGTTCCCTCAGCCAGGACGCCACAGCAGTCCACCTGTGCAGCACATACTTTAAAACACACACAAGCTGGCTGGAGAGATGGCTCTGGCAGCTTTTGTAGACGAACCGGGTTTGGTTCCCACACACACATGTGGTGGCTCACTAATGTCTGTATCTCCAGCCCAGGGGCTTCCTGTACCTTCCCTAACCTCCAAGGACACTGCACACACGTGGTGGACACTCGCACATGCAGGCAAGAGTGTGACATGTAGAAAACAGAAACAAGTATAATGAAATAGATAGAACCACAATTCACCGTGTAGACCTTTCTCTCTCTCTCTCTCTCTCTCTCTCTCTCTCTCTCTCTCTCTCTCTCTCTCTCTCTCTCTCTCTCTTTCTCAACGGGTTTTCCAGATTAGATACATCCCTTCTTTCAGGTTATTGGATACCAATCTGATATTTCCTAATGAATGAAACAGTTTGTCCCTTTGTGATGACTATCCTCAAGAACTCTCTTCAGATATCATTGCACGATTGTGTGATTTTCTGTGGAAGAGGCAACCTTACAGTCCAGTCACTTGCTTATGACGTTTAGAAGACTCAGCTCCAGGCTTCCTCAGGCTTCTGGTGGCCATTGTCGATACTTGGTGTCCTGTTCTGTGTTCTTCTCTATTCCTCTTCTGCATCCCTTTTAATGTCCCTGTGTTTCTCTCTCCAAACTCCATCTCTCTAGTCTCCCACTGATAGTGTGATTGCAAGCAGGTCTCACCTCAGCAATGCAGAGAAAAAGAATTGCCAGAAGCTTATATTTTTGCTGTGTGATGTATTGTTTCAGGTCCTGAGAACTGGAACATAAACTTAGCCTCCTTTCAGCCTACTGTAGCTGTTCCCTTTGTGAGCCTGAAAGCATAATTCCAAAAACCAGGATAATGGTTTGGTATTAGCAAATGATTTCTGGTTCTACACAATTTACTATACATTAGTATGCGATTTTTTAATTTACCCATTGTGATTGCAAAATCTTTAGTTAATTTAATCCTTAACATCAATTAGCATTCTCAGAGTCATTTTAACTGCAGTAAGAGTCTGAGTCTAAAAGTAGCTTTTGTGTGGTTGACATTGGGAGAGCCATGCCGTCTTGATATCTCTCTTGTCTAAATGTCAAAGTTAATCAGTCAGTAGGCTTTAAAAGAGGGGCCACTTAGACCAGTAAAAGTGCCTTCCAGGATCACCTTCCAATTTTAATTCAATTATAGGTTGGAAAAGACAACATCTGATTCCATTTAATTACTGTTGTTAAATGGAATGAGCTGGCACTTTAAACCACTGTACATTATTTGCCATCGCTATCTTGTTTTGTATAGGAAAGAAGAAACAGAGAGCAAAAAAAGATTACATGATTGTTCTTTATGAAGGATCTTAATCTACTTAGGTGACACAGGCCAGTGTTGGTTACGTGCTCGAGAATCCTTAGTTTAATCTAGAAAATCTGGATGATTTCCAGTGAAGCGAACAGTCTCCCAGCTGCTGTTGAGTTTACCTGGGCTTTAGTTTAGTGAGTCTATTATTTCAGGACCTCATCTTCAAAGATTAAATGCAATCCTGTCTGGTTAAGGTTTGGGAAGCTAAACAAAGGGACCCTAAGAAGTCTAGCCATCAATAATCACTAACACTTCTATTACTATTATCTCTCACATGGATTAGTCAACCTAATAAGATGATAGTCATTATAGAACACAAGAAAAATTTCTGTTGAAATCACATGAAATAGTGTTTTCACTAGACCCCAGTTTGGGTTTTATTAATAGTAATAACTAAACATGTTGTAACCACTCGAAAAAGTTGTAGAAAACATAGATACAAGTAAGCTGAAACAACCGTGAACTTTAAGGCATTGGTGTGTAGTTGTACTTCTTAAATTCAATTTAGTATATGAGTTCTGGTGAACTTAGGAAGGATATGTACAAGAATTGGAAATTAGAAATTCATAAAACCGAGGATGCTGGTACGATGTGTGCTATAATCTTGGCACTTAGGAGGCTCTAAGGCAAGAGAATCTTGGGTCTAAGACTAGTACAGTTCATGTAGCAAGCTTCATAGCAGCCTGTGCTACCGAAAGCAAAGAAAGTTCCTTTTTCAAAACCAAATAAACAAAAGACTAGCAAAAACCAAAATGAATAGATCAAGTGAAGTGAAGGAACTGGATCCAGGCAGCAGTTCCTAAGTTCCTAAGTCGGGTTGCAGTACACTGGGGATAAAGATGCTAACAAAAGAGACCCCAGTAAGAGCAACAATTTGGTTACTTTCTGAACATCACTCTGAGAAGCCCGTTTTGCACTTTCAATCTTCTATGCCTCCATATGTAGTTTGATTCAAAATACTGTTTTCTCTGAGTGTAGCTTATAAAAGTAATTGAGTTGAGTTTCTCAAAGTAGTAGAGTCATTGCAGCATTGATTAACATACCCTGTAAAGCCTGTATGCATGTGTCATGCATAGGTACAGCCAAGAAACAGAATTAGCAGATATGGTGTCGTCCTGTGATAGTGCTAACAGCAAACACTGCTATGTAGTAGGCAGGCAGGAAGTAGTCCACAAACCTTTTACTTGATGAAATAAAAATAAAAATTTCACCTTTTCTTAAGAATGGTTGGCTAAATTCTTAAAACATGATCATGCTTTGTTAAAATTGACAATAAATACATATAACATTGTGTGTGTGTGTGAGTAAGAGTACGTGTCTGCATGTGCCTAAATGTCTATAAATTAGACCACAGTAGATCAAAATCAGTAGAGAAAGGCTATAATATAGATTAACTGAAACAATCAAATTGAACCATTCTGGATTATTAAGCCATTTGTTGAAAGGCACCTGTGTTGTAGATTGATTTTTCTAAAATATAGGTTGGTTAGATTATACACTGTAAAACTTTACAGAAGTTTTGGTGAGTATGTTGGATTCTCTGCATCCTGAGACTTTTCTCATAGCTCCTTTTATTCTTGCTTCTTAACTGGTGTGTGTAAGACATTGGGTATAATTAATTATAGCCTGGGGGACAGAGACTGGTTTTGGGGGATGCCTCAGGCCTTCCTCGGAGACCGTGGCCAGGTGCTCAGTGAAGTTTGCTGCGCCAGAGGACAAATGAAGAGAATTTAATCATCTGAAAACATAAAGACTTCCTACACTGACATGGACTAGCTGCTTGGGGCGGGCCGGGGCTCACGACTGACCCAGCCTTTGAAAGCCATGGCCATCCTAAGCATTCCGGGTAGGACCAGAGCTGATGTAAGCCGCTCTTCCACAGGTCTAGCGCGTCCACTGAGTGCTAACACTTCACTTCTGGGAAACATGAAGCCTTTAACTCAATTTCTTGTCAATTGCTTAGATCCAATCAGTGACTCTCAGACTCCTTTGCTCTCTTTATTGGTCTCCACACATCCTTCATCCTCTTACACAAGCACCTCTGACCCGATCGATGGCCACAGTGTCTTCTCTCCGCACTGTGTAACGGACGGCCCTAGAGCCAAAGCAGATGACCACTTATTGAAAGAAGCTCGTTTCCCGCTTTTCTTACTCGTAATCTGGTCCAAAGTAGATTTATACTAAAGTTTACTTTTTTTTTTTTTTACCACACCGAGGTTAATATCTTTAATAAAGACATTTAATCTTTTATATTTAGACTTGGTTATCAAGTTTGAATTCTGAAACAAATCCTTAAAATATTTATTTTTGCCACCCCTCACTGTGTCACTTGGTTAAAGCCTGTGTATTATTGATAGTATTTAGAATTATTTTGTTAAATCTCATATGTACACACACACACAATTTAATGCCAACTTATTTAAGTAGATATAAGGAACTGAGTGGTGGCACTGAATGTCAATAACTTTTCTTTGTTATAATGTGATTTGCATACACTATTAATTGTGCGATTCTCCGTATGTCCAGGTGTGTCTTCATTTGTGTATAATACATGTGGGAGCCAGAGCCCAGTTCCCAGAGTCATTTTTCGGGAGCAATCTGCATTGTTTTTGATGCAAGCTCTCTCACTAGCATCTAGAACTCATCTCTTTACCTACACTGGCTGGCTTGCAAGCCCCAGAAATCCTCCTGCCTCCCCGTCCTACATGCTGGGCTATTTACAGAGATTCTGGGAGTCAAGCTCAGTTCTTTTCCTCGTGCTGGCACAGAAAAAAACTTTATCCACTGAGCTATCTCTCCTGGTCCTATAGTTTATTCTATATTTCAGAAGCTGATTCTCCTTTACCTTGTCCATTTCCTTTTAGCTCCATACATTTGATTTCTTCAGTTACACCTAGTAGCTAAATTAGGTTGACAATTATATCTCTATATGCACACATGTACATTTATTATTGTAGTTATAAAAGATGTGTAGAATTACTGGGGTGAATTAAAGCTAGTGACTAACGGGGGTATGAGCTACAGTTAAACACTTACTATCTGCTTTTATTTCTCTGTAGATAATCTGGAGGCTGCTCTACCTCTCCCTTCATATTGCCTTCGAATATTGCACGTCAACACAAAGTGGCTAGGCTTAAATATTCTACCCACCACCCAAAGCTGTTAAAGTGTCATCTGACAACAGGTAAATATCTATTTTTGCTTGTAGTTCCTTGGTCATACTTACAAATAAAAGAGACAAAAAACAAACAAACAAAAAAAACAAAAACAAAAAAACAAAAAACAAAACAAAACAAAACAAAAAAAACCGTAACTGCTTCCAAGTACATAGACAATTACAGAACTGTGTACAAGGAAAAGCATCATGCAGGAGTATGCGTGTTGAAACGGAAGCTTGACTGTTGACCAACTTCAGCTGCTAAGAGGCAAGAGGTGGTTCGTGGGATGTGCTATGTTCCCAAGGGTAAGGAACTGGGACCTTAACACTGTGAACTGTTAGCACAGCAATAAGCACCCTGCCTCAGGACATATGGTCTCTCAGCCCATAGGTTCTCAGCCCCAATAACTGGCAGATGCCCGTGGTATACTGTAGAGTACACCATAAATCCAACCAGAAAGTACTTATTTGTTCCCATGCCTTCTGTGGCACTGCTGCACCTGAGGCCACACTTTCCTTTCTAGGCAGGTAGTTACTGTCGCTCTTAGAGTTCATAGCTAGATAAGATTGATAGCAACTTTTCTCCTCTGGTAGCATGCATAACTCCCTCCAATGCTACGGAAGAGAGTAAGGGTGAAATTACCCTTGTCCATACCAACTCGGTTGCTCCCTATCTAGGACTCATCAAGTATGTGACGTTTTCAGTCTCAATGTCTTACCATCAAGTCCTAGAGGATAGCTGAGAGAGCAATCACAATAGACTTTTATACTTGGAGGTCTGTGAGATCTCGCTGGCCAACAACTCCTGTAAATGAAATGCACTCCTAGCACTGATATTTTTGTTTGTGTTTGTGTTTTTGGTTTTGTTTGTTTGGTTTTTTTTTGACTATCATTTATAGTTGGTGGATTTTGATTACATTATAGGGAAGTAATGTTTGTGGTTTTATACATGTGTATGCTTAAATTTTAGGAACATTCTGCAGTAGTTTCTCATATGACAATTCATGAAAGCCTTTGGTATTATTTACCCTCCTCTATCTTGCCTTTCCACTTCCACCCCTCACCCCTTCACCCTACATCATGTATCCCTCTGCTCAAACCCACTCATACCACAGAGTTCTGTTTTCCATACCTTGAAAGCCCCCTCTTGCCACAACACTTTACTAATTTCCTCACCTCTGAGACTTAATTTATCTGCAGACTCCAAGATAACATCTTCAGAGGAGAGAAAAGCCGGAGGTATTTGTATTCTAGATCCAGGTTGCCTCCTTCAAAATGCTGTTTACAGCTTCGTCAATTTCCCTGTAAATTTCAGAATTTTCTCTTTAATATAGGTAAATAGCATTTTACATTGAAAGTGCATTACATGCTATCCATTCTTCAAGAAAGATTGAAGCTATTTCAAATTACTGGCCATCATGAATAGAGCATCAGTGAACATGTCATGAGCCTGTTGTAAGATAAAGTCCTTTGAGTGTATGCCAAGAATGATATAACTGAATGGTGTGGTGGCTCTAATTCTAACTTTTTTGAGACTTTACATACATCCACAGAGACTGTCAAAGTGACTCCTCCCACCATTGAGTAAATGTCCCTTCTCCATGCCCACACTAGCAACTGTCACTGTTTTGATCTTGCCGTTTTGACTCGTGTAAGTTGAAATCTCAGAGTTATTTAGCATTTCAGTTCAATTTCCAGGGCTAAGGATCTTGACTAATTAAAAATTATTTCTCAGATGCTCATGAGTATTTTTTGTTTAGTACTTTGCTTCTCTGGCTATTTTTTTTTCCTCGATGTTTGTCACTTTTACTAACTTTGCATATTGTAGATACTAATCCTCCATCAGATATATAGCTGGCAAAGATGTTTTCCCATTCTGCAGGCTGTCTATTTACTAGAATTAAACTCAATATCTCAATAAGAAAAAACAGGGGAAATCCTTACAGGTAGACAGAATGAAGCATCTAGATAAACTAAGGAAAGAAAACAAGAGATGTTAACACACACAGGACAGAAGCACACAGGAAACACAGGATACCATAAAAGACTGAATCTTCAAATTGTAGGCATAGAAGAAAGAGTCCTACATTAATGGTTTATACCAGATCTTTAACAAGATCACAGAAGAAAATTTCCTAAACTAAAGTAAGATAAGCATGCACACATAAGCAGCACACGGAACACCAACTAGACAAGATTAACAGTGAGGCCCCCCCCAGTACATCAAAGTCAAAACACTAAATATAAAGAATAAAGGAAAATGTCGAAAAAGATAAAACCATGCAAAAATATAAACAGCATACTAAACCCCCAACTAGAGAAGACTGAAAAAGAAACTCCCCACAGGTTATCATAGTCAAACTCTACAGATACAGAATAAAGAAAAAATATTGAAAACTGCAAGAGAAATACCATATAACTCACATATAAATGATAAAAGCTGATATTTAAGGAAAACTTTAAGATCCAAAAGAGCCTGGAGCTCAATAATTCTAAAATACCACGACTGCCAACTTAGAAGAAGTTGCCCAGAAAAACTACTTGCCACAGTTGAAGGAGAAAGGAAAGCTTTTCATGACACAAGCAACCTTCAAAACCTAATAACAAACAAAAAATGCTAATTGGAGTACTGGAAGGGAATGTCCTGAGCTGAGGGTAAGAGTAAGTGTAGCCAATGGACTCCAGAAAGGAAACAAAGCTGAAGCTTCATCGAAACAAAGAATAAACACAAACCAGTGGAAAGCATCAGAATGGCTATAGTATACACACCAATAACTCTATTAAGGACCTCAACTCTCCCATCAAAAGACACAGCAGAAACAATCCTGAACAAAAAGAATAATGCTGGACAGATTGGCATGCCAGACTTCAAATTTTTAATAATAAAAATATTGTACTGGCAGAAAACCAGAAATGTAGAGCATTAGAAACAAAATAGAAGGACCAAATATGGGTGCACAGAACTACAACCATCTGACTTTTGACAAAGAGACCAAAAACACACTGGGAGAAAAGAAAGCATGCTCACAAAGGCTTCTGGGAGCCTGGATGTGCACATACGAAAGGATGAACAGCAATCATCCAGCACATAGATCAGATTCGAGGGGATCAACGATTCAGTGTGAACTCTGAAACCCTGACCTGCTAGTGGGAAACCTAGGCAGTACCCTACAAGACAAGGGTGTGGGAAGGACTCTGCAAACAGAACTCCATTTTTAAAAAGGCAGTAATGCCTAAAGCTGACAACTCGGACCTCACAAAACAAAAAAATTGCATTGCAGCCAAGAGAAACATCAGTCAGGTGAAGAAGAAAAAGGAAACCCCCAAAGCAAGAGCTCATCTACATCAGCTGTGCATCGGAGGTATCGTTTAGCCATTTACATCTTTTGTTTAGAACTCTGTTTTAATTCCTAGGTATCTTTCAGTTGGAGCATTTATTTCCCTGACTTTCTTTGTAGCTGTTTGTATGCAACTAGCAATGAAAGGAATTCAGATTAAATAACTTTGATTCCCTGTCACTTCAGCCAGAGTGGCTAAGACACACAACACACTCTTCTACCTAGCCCAATCTATCCATGATGCTTTCTTGGGAACATTGTATTTCAATTCTAGACTCTTTCATTTCAGAATTTATTTCACTTTAGAAGTGTAGACAAATAAAATCATTTTTTAAAAAAGACTAAGGCAGACTGGTGAAGGCAGCAGCGGGACTCTGGGGATGAGTCACAGGGGTACGGCTGACTCAGAAGTAGCTGCATGCCCTGAAAGCACAGCACAGGAGCTCCCTGAAGCTCCGTGGGCCTCAGAATCTCCTCTCCTTCTGAGAAGCACTGCTCAGGGCTCCTGCTACAGCAGCTTACTCGCCTCTTTATCCTTGGGTAGGGGCCCTGGTGAGAGTTCCAGCCCTCCCTGATTTGTGAAGTTCGCTGGCCTCCGGGGTCTCCTGTACATACGTACCTCCTGTCTCTGTCCTGGAGGGAAGTGTGTCAGACCAAACCGCTCTAGTGTTTTCAGGGTAACAAAGCACCCCACACTAGTCACTTTTTACCACTGTGACAAATTCCCTCGGGAAATGAACTTCAGCAGAGGGAAGATTTATTTTTATTTGATACTTCAGAGGCCCTAATCACTGGCACCTCATTCTTTTGTCGGGGACCACTGCGAGAACTCCGAGGCAAGGCAGCACGGGATGCATTGTCCCAAAGGTACTCACAATGGAAGCCAAGAAGAACGGGCGGCAAAGCACAGTCCCAGAGTTCTCTACAGAAGCACGCACCAGGGAGCCAACTTCCTTCCCTGAGTTCACAAGTTAAAGGTCCAACCATTTCCCAGCAGCACCAAAGGCAGACAGCCAGGCCTTCATCACTACAATACCGGGGGATGCTTAGCAGCAAACTAGACAATCTCTATGGGGAGAAGTTTTCGGGCTATGGATGTTGTGGAATCCGAGTGCTCTTGACTGTTTCAATCCTTCAGGATATTTAGACACACGGAATATAATAAAATGTCAAGTGGGTTTTCTTCGGCCTATTTTACTCCCTGAGTACATAATCAAGCAGTCTTATTTCTGATCCTGTGTATTTTCCGTTAGCACCAGCAGTTGGATCTAGCAGCTCACACATCACTCAGGCCAAGTTTCTTAATATCATCAAAATTGTCTCATTTTAGAATAAAAGTATCAAAGGATTTTTTTGAAATTAAATTGTCTAATAAATGCTTACTGGAGATAATAAGGACTTATTTAGCAATAACAAGGATTCAGAATTCACTGATGTGTGTCTTTTATCCATAGTAATTTTATATACCCACAACTATATTATAGGTTCATTTTAGTATTATGTACTTAGGTCGGTAGCATAAGAGATGAGACATTTGAAATGTTTTTAACTTTTTAAAATTGCGTAATTAATTTTATTTTAAAATTGAGAGTTTTTGCACACTACATTTTCATTATGACTCCCCTCCACCCAAATACCTCCCTGTGCTCTCTACCTCCTGATGCACCTAAATCCACATCCTATCTTTCTCTCTAACTAGAAAACAGGCAGATATCTCAAAAGAGAAAGAGAACCATATAGTAAGATGAAGTAAAAGCTGGTAAACACGAATAGGACAAAACAGACAGACAGAAAAAGATGACGAACTAAGCTAAAGCACAAGAAACATTGGCACAAAGACACAAGGCTAGGCTCACAAGCAAAAATGTAAAATTGTGTGTGCATGTGTGTATATGCATGTGGTGTGTGTGTGTGTATGTGTATATGTGTGTATGTGTGTGCATGTGTGTATATGCATGTGGTGTGTGTGTGTATGTGTATATGTGTGTGTATGTGTGTATATGCATGTGGTGTGTATGTGTATATGTGTGTGCATGTGTGTATATGCCTGTGGTATGTGTGTATGTGTGTGTGCATGTGTGTGTGTGCATGTGTGTATATGCATGTGGTCTAGTGTATGTGTGTTTGGGTGTGTATGTGTAAATGTGTGTATATGTGCATGTGTATATATGTGTGTGAATGTGTATGTGTACATGTGTGTGTGCATGTGGTGTGTGCATATGTATGTGTGTGCACATATGTGTGGATGTGTGTATATGTGTATATATGTGAGTGTGCATGCATGTGTGAGTGTGCATGTGTGTGTATACTCATATGTGTATGTGTGTGTGTGTCTCTGAGTGTGTATGCATGTGCATGTTGTGTGTGTCTATGTGGTGTATGTGTGCTTACATGTGGAGGGCAGAAGACAACTTTTGGAATCAGTTCTCTGCTTCCAACATGCTGTTTCCGGGACTGAACTCGGGCTATCAGGATTGGTTGCACACACCTTTACCTGCTGAGGTGTTTTGCTGTCTCCAATTTCAACTTCATGTCTTTATTGTGTTTGTCTCTAGCCCCCACACCCTCCCTCTCTATTCAGTTTAGAATGACTTGTTATTACACTGCATAGTCTTGGGAAAAGGGGGTTACCATTTAAAAATCCTCAGTCGCACTGATTTCTCACCACAGACTCTCCCAGATAGAACTGCAGACTCATTTCTCACTTCCTTTCTAAGCTTTTCTAAAAGACTAATTTCAGAGCACTTTAAAATTATTAACATATGACTAAGCAATATATGAAACACCCAAAAAGAAAACTGTAATATAAAATATAATTAATTTTTACTAATCACGGTGTCAGTCAAAAGTTGAATTTTTATGATTTTTTTCATATATATTATATATAGGTATATATAATATATGTAATATATTAAAGAGCCTTTTCTCCAGTCTTTCAATAAGTAAGCATATTATCCATGTAGCTAGTAGAAATCCTTTGAAATGACAGAGAGCCATGGGAGTGGGGAGAGGGAGAGGAAGGGGATAGTCTCTAAATGGTGAGTCAACCTAATTTTGGAAGGGCGATGCTTTGAATTAAGATATTCTTCAGGCTTGGTGATGGCTCAGTTGTTAAGAGCTTGCCACAAGGTTTTGATGACCTGAGTTCCGTCCTTCAGAATCCACATAAAAACACATAAGTATGTCACCCCAGTGCTGGGGAAGCAGAATGAGAAGAGACTCCTCAGAGCATTTGCCCCAAGAACAGCCAAATCAGCAAGCCCCCAGTACTGTGAAATCAACTGTGTCTATCAACCCCTGACACACATATGCAGGCACGAGTGCACACGCACACACGCGCACACACACGCACATGCACACGTGCACACACACGCATACACACAAACACACACATACACACACATATACACATACACACACACATACACATACACACACACACACACACACATACACACCCTGCACACACACACATACTCACACACCCTGCACACATACAGAGGAAGGCATTTGTTGTGTAATAGCTATGTTTCTCCCCAGACCTTCAGTTCACCTCTGGATTTTTCAAGTCCAAATCTTATCTTCCCATAATTAAGTGCTTTCAGATTCTACCTCTCAATAATCAAGGCTAAGTTTTTTTTTTTTTTGCTTTGATTTCCTAATCATTATCAAAGTATGAGAATACTGAGTATATGAATGAAAATCACGTGGTACTTACGTTGAGAATGCTACCTTAGCAGCTATCAAGGGTGATCCACGCAATCAAAAGTGTCACGTGAACTGTCATTTCTTTTCCACTAGGTCACCTTCGTCTCCAGTAGAAGTGCAGAAATGCCATCAGAGCCTTCCGCGCCGCTTCCACAACCACTTCCTCCCGACGGAGGGTGGGGCTGGGTCGTAGTCTGTGCGTCCTTTATCTCCATTGGATTTTCATATGCCTTCCCCAAAGCTGTCACAGTATTCTTCAAAGACATCCAGGAAATATTCAACACCACCTCCAGTCAGATCGCTTGGATATCGTCCATCATGCTAGCTGTCATGTATGCGGGAGGTAAGGTTCTCGGTGCGAAGGGATTTCTGGAGTAAGAGAACAGTGTCCTATCTCTATCTCCTTCAGATTGACTGTGCCCATGTATTAAAACTCTTACACGTTAATCAGTTGAGATCAGTTGAAAAGCATGATTAGAACTGCATTCTTACTGGTTTGTGGTAATTTAGCATGATTATCTGTTTACTTCATTTTGAGTCTTAGTGAAATATTTGTTGAGAATGGAGAATTATTCGCACAAATGAGGTTTGCAGGACCTCAAGATTCCAAGTGATTCTGCTGTTTGGTTTGGAATGAACCCCATGCTAGGATGTGGGGATTATATCTCAACATCACCATAGTGTACCAAAGTGCTTTCTTTAGCGTGAAAGGGAAATCTATGCTCCTGACAGTTTATAAAGCCAGAACATACTCCGGTTTGCAATGCGCAGAGTGTGCTGCCCACCATGTATTTTCTGCAGATGTTCAAGTTGTTGTACGTGAAATAATTCCTTATTGTTTCAGGGCTCCCAAAACAATCACATCATTTTACTTAAGCGGCTGTTTGCAGTTATATTGTTCGAGGCTCTGTGAAGATGAGAGTGTAAATCAGGAGAGAGAATTAATCCATCAAACCAGCTCATATTGCAGTGTAAAACAATGAAAATCTCTCATGATTATGTGACCCGTTGTCTTTAAACATTTGGCCAGTGCGCTCTCATATCTTTCTCTGTTTAGCTACAGAATGGCAGAGCCAGGCCAATCCAGTTCTGAAAATCCAATGCAGTCTCTTGCTTTGTACCATTGGCACACATTCCACCTGCCCTGGAGGCATACCCATTATTCTGTGAGATAGCATCTCTCTAATATACTACCAAAGCCAATATTGGATACATAGATAATCCTACTGTGTGTGTGATAAGTACGTTGCCATCACTGTGAATTTTCCACTATTTGTATCTTAATGATTCTAGATTAATCGGGATTGAATAATGTTGATAAGGTTAAACTGGTAAGTATTTATTTGAGCATCAAGAGTAGCATTTAAATTCTATTGCCCTTGTATTTGAAAAATTATGATATGATATAAAATATTTTCAAAAAACTCTTTCTTAGAATAACTTTTGGATGCCTGTTAAGGATTGTATTTGCTATTTCTTATGTCTCTATAGAAATGTTTGATATTGTGCAATGCATCATGTTCTTCTACAGCTCTAGTGTTCTATGATGACACACTGCTGGACTGACATATCTGCCTTGACCTGACAGGTCAAGGTAAATATTAAGATATGTCTAGTCCCTGCCTCTTGCATATAACTGAAATGGAAGCCTCCAGAGACTTGATATAGGTTCATTGAGTTTGGACATCAGGTTCCATTTTATCTCTCATAGTTTTCTGTTGAAAATGTTGTTGACTAACTTAAAGTCAAGAATCAGAATTTGATGTAGTTAAGGATCTCTCAGTCTTTTACACACAGTCCCCAATTCCCTGTGGCTTTAGGACATGCGTGCTCATTGGAAGCTCACTCAGTGCCCCCTGTGGTACCTGTTCTCACACTCTGACCTGTGCTGTCCTCCAAACCTACTCCCTGTATCGGGCAAAGAGCAAGATCATCTGCAGTATTCAGTGTCCAGCCTTGGAATTTACGAACTTCATTTCTGACTATATTCTACTGGCCAGAACTGATTATTGGCCTGTATTGAGGAGCAGGACATAATAACTATGGGCTTCCTGGAAGAAAAATAAAAACTGGATAAGATTCAGTAAGCCTTGGAGAGAATTTTCAACTCAATGATCATTGGCCCCAAGCAAAGGAGAGCTGGTTTATGGAGGTGGCATGGTCTTTGAGCTAGCTGGATGAAAAGGAGGATATAAAATGATAGAATGGCATCATTTAATTTAATATTTTTGTTTTCTAAAATTAAGTGTAACATCTTAATGCACATTTTTAACTAGGCTTGTCATGTATAAGTAATTTCTTTTTATGAATACATTTATTTTCTCTCTAAGACATATATGGTACACAATTTAAAAGGCACAAAGGAAAACTACGTTTTGAAGTAGCATCTCATCTATTCCATGCTGGCCTTGATCTCATTTCATAGTTGAGAATGTAAGGAAACCTTGTACTTCTGATTCTCCTGTCCCTACCTTCAAAATATGGGATAACAACATGCCCATGGAATGCCCAGGTTATATAGTTTGGGGTAAACACAGGCATGGCATAAAGGCTAGATAAGTTCTCTACCAAGTGGAATATATCTCCATTCCTCAAATGAAAACTCTAGAAATTAATAAATACAATGATAATTTGATATTTACAATTTTGGGGAAATCATTAAGGTATTTAGAGTAATATAAGAATAAATTCTGTCTAAAGTAAAGGAGATACTTGTTTTCTGTGTGATTGCTTTGAGAAAATAATTTAAGGCACATAAAAATACTGAGTATACACAGCTAATGTTGGGAAGATCTAGAAAAGATCCAAATAAGCCCTTGGAATATTGCCCCGAATCCTCAATTATCAGGGCTGCGACTATTTGCATGTCCTTGCTGGCTATGTAGAGAACAGTACAACGTATTCCCAGGAAAACCCAAATCCCATTAAACTGTAATACACACTGCTCAGTGTACATTATGCATTCACACGGTTCCTCATACTGTCCACATTGTACGTCTTATTCTTACAGCCAAAAGACTTTATGCCAGGCATGCTGGTGCACACCCAGAGTCTCAGTAGGCAAAGACAAGGCGGGTTCCAAAAGTGTGAGGTTAGCCTGGTCTATGTAGCAAGTTCTAAGTCAGCCAGGACTATACATTGGGACCTTGTCTCAAACAAATAAAGGGACCAGATGTAGTGGCACATGCCTAATTTAGATCGAACATGCACAGACAGAGAGAGGCAGAGAGGCTGAGAGGCAGAGAGGCAGAGAGGCAGAGAGAGAGAGGCAGAGGCAAGCTGAGGTGCTCAGCAAAGTGAGTTCCAGGACAGTCAGGATTCCATGGAGAAACCCCATCTCAACACCAAGTCAACCAACACCAAACCAAACCAAACCAAACCAAACCAAACCAAACCAAACCAAACCAAACCAAACCAAAGAAAAGAACAAGCAACTAAACAAAAACCTAATCCACAAATGAACATAGGAGCCAGGAAGTCTGCTGGGAGATTGTGTCTGTAAATCCAACAGGTATGCTGCATTCACGAAATCTCAGCACTACAGATTAACAAGATGTAAACGATTTCAACACCAGCTGACATTTCAATTTGGGGGAGGGGGGAGTCTCCTGGAACCAGACCTCTAGACGAGCAGCTATGAGCACCTGATGACTTGACAAGAAAGGGTGAATCAGTGTTCCCCAGGAATGAGCCTCCTCATTGGTTATGGTTACCTGTTTCAGGGTGGTCAGTCCCAAAAATATACACATACAAGTGGCACCTCCATGTATCTGCATGCCCATTGGTAAGAATTAAAGATAAAACAGTTCATGGATCTGAGTCAAGTGGAGAAGTGGAAGCTCTGAAAGGAAGGAATGGGAGAGAGTGAGATCATATTTGAATTAAAAAATGCTGACAGTAATAAAATATAAAATTAAACAAAATAAATACATTGTACTACTAATAAAAGTAATACTTGTTATACTTAAAAAGTTATAAAAAGCCACATGTTTTTATATTTAAAAGTCATAAAAGCCATAACTTTAGATATTTAAAAAGCTACAAAAGCCATAACTTTTTAGATTGAGAAATTGTATGTATATACATAATAGCAACTAATTAGAAAGGGGCATGATTTGGAAAGAGAGCAAGGAGAGGCACATGGAAGGGTTTGATGGGAGGAAGGAGAAATTATATTAAGTATATTATTATATCAAAAAGAAAGGAAAAGAATACATTTATAAATCCAAGTAACAGAAAAAGATGGGTCCAGAAAACCTTGAACAGGACACGTGGTGCCCGGTTCATGAGACCTTTAAAAACACCCTGAGACTGTACTACTCTCACGATCTCTCATAAATAGGACACCGACTAATCTAACAGAAGATAAACAGAAAGAAAGCATGGTATGTAAGCCACAACGGGAAAGACACACGTCACTTCCTTTTTCTGTGATGTTCTTTTGGGGGCTAAAAGGCACAATGCCTTTAGAAGCTCGGTGCTTTCAGTAAGATGTAGGTCACATTCTGCACAATTTATTCATTTAACTTGTAAAAGTTGATCAGTTTTCGATCCATTCTTAAAGCTGTGTAAATACTGCCCCAGTTAATTTGAGAACATCGTCATTAATTCAGAAGTAAATCCTGTATCCTCTCCCTGTGACTTAACTGTCTGTCCTTATCAATGTGCCTACTCTTAGTATTCTCATAAGTGCCTTGTCTCGTTACCTGCTTCCGTGTGTGTGTGTGTGTGTGTGTGTGTGTGTGTGTGTGTGTGTGTGTGAAGGGTAAAGGTCAAAGGGCATCTTACAGAGTCCAGTGGGTACTGAGCATTGAATTCAAGTTGCCAGACTTGGCAGCAAGCACTTTTGCTTACTGAGTGGTCTCATGACCCCTCTCATTTCCATTTGTTAAAACGACAAAATGTCTACAAAAATCTCACTGGGTTTTTATTGTGCTAGCAGTCTACTGTTGGCCACTTGGCCTCCCCTCAAGGTTTGTATACCCAGTCAGACTGCATTACGAAAACCCTAACCCTTCCTCTTCAAGCAGGTGACAATCAGGAATGGACTTTCGTGTATGAAGAGCTCTTTTCCCCTTCTCCTCTTAGCACTGGGACCTTTCATGGCTTGGACCTGTGCAGGTCCTGTGAATACTGCTACGGTCTCCATGAGTTTGACCTGTGTCAATTCTCTTCTG
The DNA here is from genome assembly GCF_000001635.26 of Mus musculus. Classification (NCBI taxonomy): domain Eukaryota; kingdom Metazoa; phylum Chordata; class Mammalia; order Rodentia; family Muridae; genus Mus; species Mus musculus. The sequence continues at coordinate 125,289,760 of NC_000076.6, read as the reverse complement.
TCTGGAAGACACTGCTTGAGGTGTTCTCCATCCTTGCTGACTCTTTGCATCTTCCTGCTCCCATTCCCCATGGTTCCCTTATCCTCAAAGGGGGGGGGGGGATTGATGGAGACATCCCATTTAGGATTTAGTGTTCAAATCTCGCACTCTCTGCACATTGCAGAGTTCCAAGTCTCCGTGTTAGATCCCATCTCCTGTAAGAGGAGGCTTCTCTGAGAATGGCAAAGAAAGAGACACACCTACAAGCACAGGAGAATGTTTGTAGAGATCATTTTTTTATCAATACATTCCTTTAACAAAACAATAGTGTTTGGTTTTCCCACATGCCCAGGGTCTGTCTTCTCTCAAATTCTTGGCCACCCGAACAGTAATAAAAATAAACATTTTTTTTTCAGAAATGGTAATTTAGAATAGAAGTCTGACAGATTCGATGAATTGAGGCACAGGCATTTGTATTTTTACTTAGAGGTAGAATTTTTTAAAGTGTGATTGTCAACTCTTCTGCAATGACTATCAAGTCTTCTGTCAAGAGTACATTGTCCTAGGCCACACCCTCAACTCTGTTTTATGGTGATTTCTGTTGGTAAAGAAATTTAACACATCTCTGAAACTGCTTCAGTTTCTGTTTAACATTACGGTTCCTTCTTACAGAAGACAAAGTCAATATCTGATTCAATCATTTTAAATTTTTTCCTACATGGGGAAGACATTTACTTATAAAGGCCTTCCTTAGTTGATGATTATAAATAAATCCGCAGACCATAAGGTGAACAGGGAGGTAGTTTAGTGTGAAGCATAATGAGTCTCTCCCAAGCTACTGAGGTTATATTCCGCACAATGCTAACTGCATTTTCCTAGAGAACATCTGAGAACTGACACACTCATTAGGGCTTTGCCTTCCACCTATTAATCACTGCACTGGGGTCACCCAGAAATATGGAGTGCTGTTCTGAGGTCTGGCCTGCGATGTCGGGGCTGGAGCCTCTTGTAGTAATTAGTTGGCATCTGGGCCCTGGTTCCAAGGCATTAACTTCCCTTCTGATGTCTAAATTAAAAATGAAACTAATAAGAGGTATGCGGAAAGGGTGGGAAAGAATGCAAATTACTTTTATACTTTACTTCATCCTTAGGATAATGGCACTAAATTACAGCAACCCATCTGGCTGCCCATATGGTCTCCCGGACTTCTAGCAAATTCCGGCAAATAGGTCAAGCTGAGTGGTCATCCCATTAATACAGCACTAAGTGGAGGTAGAAAGTGTATTCTGATCTTAACTTCCTGCTTTATTTAGATGGCTACCTACGGTATTTATTGCGTGAACAGTAATGGGGTAGCATAGTGTTTTTCTGTAGCCCTAGCCTGTTGCTGTGTTGAGAGTTACCCCAATGGTGAGTACATACAGGACTCCCAAATATAAATTTTGAGAAGCCAGTTTATATGATTATTAATTATTTCTTATGCTTCCCCCCCCTAATTCAATGCGAAGGGGGAATGTCAGTCATTCTGGTGAGCAGAATAGACATAACCCCTCTTGAAACTTGATCTGTTTGATGAGACAGATGAAAAACAAACGTGATAAAGAACGGACACTGTTTTATTATGCACTACCGTGAACAAAGAAACAAGCATTAAACCATTGAACGTAATGTCCTGGAGGCTAAGAAACAAAAGGTTTTAGCACAGCAGATTTGTGGGCATAATATACAAGGTATAGCTGTTCTTTTTAAGATTTAAAGAAAGCCATTACAGCCCTTTGCTTTCTGCTTTATTGTGCTTTATAATATTTGCATATTTGGGGAGAGTCTAATGTAATTCATGTAATAAGCTTTCTCTGCAGCAATAAAAGCGAAGGTAGTTCTGTTCTTGTGTTTGAGGTAGCTCGGGCTTTCCTCTTAACTTTACAAATCCCAGAAGGTCTAACAGGTGCTTTTGGATAATCACGTGCATATTATACATGCAAAATTAATCTAGATGGCCATCCTTGAGCAAGAATTTGCTCAGCTGGCCATATTTGCATACACCAAGCACATTGTGCATATATTTGGCCCTGAGGTGATAGCGCCCACTGCACACCAATTGCATAAGTATCTGTTAGATGTCATCAGAGACAATGATATCTAGATAATTCAATGCTACAAATTGTTAAATGATTACCATGCTCATTTACTTATTTTATGAATATACATTCTGCATCTTTTGTATGCAAACAGCATAGCCCAGGTGAAGCTTTAATGAGCCATCAGACGCTGTGCTTTCCAGATGATCTTCCTTATTTAATTATGGCTGTGCTGTGAATCAGTGAAGAAATCGAGTGGGCGTCCAGAATTCTGTGATGGAAGCAGATCTCATAGCTGCATGACATAGTAGCATCTCTGAGCTAAAGGATGAACATTAAGCATTCACCGGGACAAAGGGACATGCTTGAGACAGAGAAGACAATGTGTGGAAAGGTCCCAACAGAGCAGAGAAGGTTCCAGTAGCCCAAGGGAGGTTAATATGGTTGCTATACAATGGCAAGTTGGAGGAGGAAGAGTAGAATGACCCGACACCCAGTGGGCCTCGTGCTTTGTGCCCTCATAGTTGTGGAAAACTACAATCTGAATATAGGAATTGAGGCATCATATTGTTCTTCCAGGACAGTCAGTAAAGATCTTGATAGAGCAAGCAGCTTAAGCCAGAGGAACTTTTCTTCATGGTTCTCCAGGCAGGAAGTCCAGGTTCAAGGTTTCAGTCCAGTTGGTTGTTGGTGAGGTCTTTCCTCACCTTGTAGGTGACCACCATCTCGATGTCTTTCTTGGCAGCCTTTTCTCTGTTGGCACCCCATCTCCACGTTGTCCTTGTCATGGGAAGATAGGTATCCATGTTAATATTCTTATGTCTTCAGTTCACTTCCGTACAAGTCATATTCTTGCAGGCAGGCTGTGTTATAAGTGATAGCTCCTAGGTGGACTTTATAGAAAGACAATTAAACTTAGAACAGGTACGAAGATCACAACAGTGAGTGTTCTCTCCTTTGGAGTAAATTTTCAGAATGTCACATTAAAAAAGGAGTAGCATTGCCATCTAGAATGTGGTAAATACAGGTGGCTGTCAATGTATTCTTGATTGCAGCAAATACACAATTACCAAATGATAAACCCTATTCTGAGGACCAGTGAGTATCTCTTTAAAATGTTTCTCTCAACTGAGTGACACATGTCATGCCTTTTGGATTTTTATTCTAAAGCCTCTAATCATACGCTTGAACCTCTGCCATAAAACTTACCACAGAGGACACTGTAAACTCTCCCTGGACAAGCCTTCTCAAACACATATTCTCTATTGGCTCATCAGACTTCTTACATTTAAGCATAGTAATCAGCAGCAAGCTTAGTACCCTATAAGCACCAAAGCCAGAAAGCACAAAAACACAGGGAAGGTTTGTGTTTCTAAGAGCGTGAGAAGAACCCCAGTTCACTATCTCCAAGCTCAAATGAGAAAGCTCTTCATTGCCCTCTTTGAACTTTTGTTGAGAGCATAGATATCGTCCCGTTCAGATATTCAACACATGGCACACACACCCAAGGACATTGAAACCCCTGTGAGCAGTGATGTGTGCATTACAAATACAGTTTAGTGAGCAGGAGCATTTGCAGATACAGAGTCTGAAGTAAGAATGGTGGCCCATGGCCTCCTAGCTTCTCCGACTGAATTATATCAGACGGGTTCCCGGGCTGTGTGCATCACTAATTACTCATCGGTCTCGTAGCCATCCTGCCCGCCCTTTTGTGACACTGAGAAAAGCCTGCATAACCACAGGGGTATTTTATATAGAATTTATAGAATGTATACAGCCAAGCATCAGTTATTACCTAGTTTTTTTTTTAAGTTCTTAAATGAACACAACTTTTACACATAATTAAAACAGTAATGACAATGGCTAGGTTTTTTCCCCAAGTGTGAACACTTTGAGAAGCATGTATGGAATATGGACAAAACTTTGAAAACCTTAACTGGCGAGCAAATGAGCAATGAGCGATGGTTCTGAGCCTTGGCTTTTTCTGACTGGAGCAGGCACCGTCTGCTCTAGAAGGTCGTTGTCTATAGTGATCTACAAGTTCTGGCTATGGTTGTGGCCCCGCCTCTCACACAGATCAATGACTTCCACCACAAAGAGGCAGCCTGTGTGTTTTCTCAGCACACCAGCAGGAATGAATGTGCATTCCTGGAAGGCTGAAAGCAAAGAAGATGATGCAACACACACACACACACACACACACACACACACTGCAACTTTTCCCCTTCTGTTTAAAGGATGTGAAAGGGCATCTGCAAAGGAGACAGGGATTGGAATGGTCATGGAGCAAAGTGGAGTGACTGCAGAGAAGTGGTTATGAGCAGCTGATTTGGGTTCCTTTCCTTTCCTCTCCCTCTCCCTCTCCCCCTCCCCCTCTCTCCCTCTCCCTCTCCCCTCGCCTCTCTCCCCTCCTTGCCTCTCCTTTCCTTTCCTTTTCTTTTTTCTTTTCTTTCTTTTTTTTTTTTTTTCAGTTTGACCAGGTAAAGCAGTGCTGATGTCAGAGACTTATAATGATATGGAAACAGAAGAACCATCTGCCAGGTCGACAAGGATGCCAATGTATATAATAAACACCTATCCCACTTAAGAGGGCCAAACTTTGTATACCTTGCACCCACACAAATTGTGGGCAGGTGTGGAAGCCCACCTGTTCTCAATCCATCTTGCAAGAGATGCACACAGGGGACTCCTTTCATCAGCTTGCTAGATAGATGAGACACATCAAAGGCCCCTGTGCTCAAGGGAAAGACCCTGCCTCAAGCAGCAAGGTGGACAACTTGACCTAGGCCATTGCCCTTCACGTGCACATTTGAGTACTTACACACATTTGAACACGCAGACATATGCACGAGAGGAAAGATTTGTTTTAAAAAGCCCTGATATATCTACAGAACAAAATAGTATTTTGCAATCTGTTTGAGCTCCTTATTAGGAAAAATAAATCAGAAGGTCCCAACCCTTCGGAGTTAAACTCAACAAGTGAGCGCCATTGTGATGCTGGGAAAGATATGAACTGGTATGTGTTTTGCCAATGACTCTTATAAAATCTCTGTATGAGGAACAACCTCCTTCCACAGTGAGTCTCAAATTTATATGAAATATTTATGAAGAGTTAATTAGACTCTTTCTGTTAAAGTAATTTAACGAGATGGCTCAGATAAAAGGAACTATAAACAAGGAAACTGCCCCATAGGAGAACTCTTGAGCTGTAGTAGAAAGGATTGCTTGGTGATTTCTGTTAAATCACTTGCCTTAGGCTTTGGAGAGTAGAGGACCCTTTCCTAGGAAGCACAACATCTCCACAAAGCCAGCAGCAACCTCAAGGCTGGATCAGGAACAGCTAAGTAGAAGCTTGAGGCAAGTTGTCACCATTGGCGAAGCTGCTTTCCAAAGGGAAGGCGTCTCTGAGCTTCAGTTGTCAGCCCACGTGCATACCACCTTTTGTGGTTTCTTTGGTTTTATTCTATCAGATTAGCTGCATGAGAGGACAAATGCTGAATGTTATTAGATGTAGTTTTTTTTTTCCAGGCTACTAATAAGGAAATAAAAATTTAAATAGAATTTAAAATGGAAGTGCTTTCCCCACTTTGGGTCCTTCACAGGGAAGGTTGCGGGGAAGAGTGATCGGGTGAGCGTGTCTCATAAAGCATCTTTATTTCTTCTTGGCTTCAAGTGGCACCATCTTGTTGCTTCAGCAAGCTTATAAATATTTACCGCACACATCGAGCTTAATAAGTGGCAAATTAAATTAGCCATATACATGAATACCACTTTTATCCTCCATGAATCTTATGTAGTATTCATAAAGGCTACGGTGTAATAGTGTGCTTGGTGCTTTACTCTCGATATGCTCCTTTCCTACCAGCACATTTTCATTTGTCCCCCGGCCTCCTTTACCCTAAGATTTTATGGTGCCTTCTTGTCCCATCATATACTCGACCCTTCCTGAGCATGTAACTAACATTTGAACTACTTTCTAAGAAAAGCCATCTCTCTCTTCCTTTCCTTCAGTTTTACCATATTTAATTTCTGAGACATGGCACCGATGTGGGATACGAGATACTGGTTTAGAGATGGCACTTCACTATGCTTACATCCCAATGCCAGCACGATAGGCTGCTTGCCGGTGGTGGGTGCTTGTGAGGAGACGCTCAGTGTTTCTCCAGGCCTACTCCGTATGCACAATGGCTCACATTTATTTACGTGAATAGAGTTTCTGAACTGTCCTCGCGGCCCTCCCCCAGTCACATTCAACAAGAGCACATGGCTTTCGTGGTGGAAGACCCTTTGCTATATTATCTGGTTTTAGTCACATGATGCTTTAGCTTTGAACTTAACTTTGTATTGAGTTCAAACTTTGCTAATGATGTAGTTACTCCTGTGGTCTAGAGACTTGTATAGATGGAAAGAAAGTATAGCATGGCAATGCCTGCCATGCCTTCAGTTTCCTCTAAAAGAACCATGATCAGGAGACGAAAGCGGGTCATGTCTCCATCACCTCCATCACCTTCATTACTTTGATGTCTCCATCTAAGTACCTCTAAATTAAATAGTCAGTCTTTAGTATAGGTATTGTGCTATTCTTAGAACCTGTTTGTGTGTATATACATATATATATATATATATATATATATATATATATATATATATATATACATTCTTTTAAAAATGTAGTAGTCTAAGAAGGTGTGCCTTGTATAAAAATGCATAAGTCATCAAATCCATACTTGATTAGAGAAATGTCATTGTGCCTGGGACCTTGGCAAAGATGCCTGTGTTTTGTTTGAACAGACTGTAAAACAACGTGTGCCGCTCTGAAATCTCCCGTATCACAGAGCGCTGCCAGAGAAAGTTCAAACCGGAGCCTCTGAGATGAAGATAAGCACATTTGTGGGTTGATGTTTGCCTTTGATGTAGCCCATGCCTCTTCAAGAAAGACAGGCAAATCACATTCTGCCTTCATTGAGTAGAAATTTCAAGTCTAAAAAGAGTTATAATAGAACAATATGAAATTCTGAGAGGTATGGTTTATGTGAATAGATGTATTAACTAAATTTATGATATTGGAAATTCAGCAAGAAAGAAAATGGAGAAGTCTGGGGCCAGAAAAGCTTGAAATGACCAATTTTATAGCATGCCATGTCACTATCCTATAGAAAGTATGGTGCCAATAAAGAATGAATTAAAGTAAATTTTGTAAATAATTTAATACAATTTTCAAAATCATCAGTGATAAATCGAGGCAAATGGAAGCAATGATATTTAATATTCTCCATACCAAGATATTAATCTATCTTTTCCTGATGCTTATTGCATGATTAGTTTATGACAAATAAAATAATGTTGAAAACAGGTTTAGCCTCTAACCCTCTTGGCTATAATGTTTATGCTTCTGTTAACTTTTCTGTCTAGTGGCCATGCGATTTCTCAGCCTTGTACTCTTCCTTCTTCTTTTTTTAACCTTCTCTGTGCTGTTTCTATGATAAAGCTGAATGCATTCCATTGCTGTCTACTGCCATGCGGATGACTGACCGAGGAGCACAGCCTCGCAAGGATAATTGCCTTGAGTCCGTTTGATATCCTCTTACATTATTGTTGCCCATATTTACAACAGACTAAATTCTTTACTAGGTTTTTGAAATGTCCTCTTCTATTTTAGAAACATTCCTGAGTTTGGCCTGCATTTCCTTTAAAGTAGAGCTTAGTCTTTGAAAGACACAATTAGTTCCCACGCCAATAGAAATAAATCTTTGTTTTGAATAGGATTCGTCATGGTAATATGTACTCCTTTCATTCCAGAGATAAAAATAAAGACCAGAAGTATAAACTTTTACAGTAATATAGACTTAGGAAAGATCTCTTGGCAGTAACTCTTTAAGCATATTGCCTGTATTCTCAGATATTTAATAATTTTTTACCTCCTGTGGGAGTTTGAATGAGAATCCCCCCCCACCACCACCATTCCCATCTCAGTAGCCTTATGTATTTAAATCCTTGGGTCCTGGGAAGTGGAACTGTTTGAAAGACCCACCATTTCTACCTCAGTAACCTTATGTATTTGAATCCTTGGTCCCTGGGATGGGAGTGTTTGAAATATTTAGGATTAGGTGGTGTGGCCTTGTTAACGGAAGTGTGTCACTAGGAGAGTGCCTTGATATTTCAACAGAGTACACCAGGCCCAGTCTTTCTCTCTCAGCCTGTGGATCAGGATGTAGCTCTGTGATGTGGATCAGCTGGTAGCTCTACACCAGCTCCATTCACAGCATGCATTATGATAATGGACTGGGCCACTGAGACTGTAAGCCAGCCCCCAGGAACATGTCTTCCTTGATGAGAGTTGCTTTAGTCATGTCTCGTCCCTTTCCAGCAGCTGAACAGTAACTACCATATAAACTGTTATATTTCCAATCCCAGGTTCAGTTACAGTCTTTAAGATGTTACATAAGAAATAGCTTCTGTCATCAGCAGCATCCTAATTACCATCCTTTCAGTCCTCCACCTTCTCAGTCTTGAAACTCACCATCTCTAGGAATACCCTTATTCCTGTGATCATATCCTCACTTGTAATTATGAACAGTTTTGAAAATCATATCGATTTTATAATATCATTTTCTACCCATGATGTCCTATCCTCTAGTACATGCCTTTTTAATACCACAATCATCACAGTCTTTAACACTGCCATACAATTTCCCTGCGGGTACTACCGCACCCATCGCTGCTTCCACTGCTTCCCGCAGCTGGTCTAGGTAAGGCATCACCACTACCCTTGCATTCTTGATGATAATTTTCTTGGATCTATGATGAGAACAATACTTTGGTTAAATATAACTCTATACTTACTTAACCCTTGCATCTCTGAAATTAAAAGTAATAAAACCAGACAGTTGGCTTCCTTGGTCCCTCTTAGTTTATAATCATTAATTTCACAAGGGTCTGTAATGCTGTATTCTATGGTCTTAGCCTGTTTTTCCCTAAGTCTATGAGATGAGATACTTCTTGTTTTCCAGTGAAAGACTGTATTTATGTGGTTTTATTGTTGTTTGCTTGCTTGCTTGCTTGCTTTTACTACTAGACACCTCAGAATTTATTTCTAGTTCTTCCTATCATTCAGAATGTAGGCTTTTGGATGTATTTTTCTTTTCTCTATATACTTATAGGTAATTTCATGCATTCTCTATTTGCTTTGTAAAAAGAAGTTTACATTAATTTTAAATGATTGTTCATTTTATGTTTATGAGTACACTGTAGCTGTCTTCAGACACACCAGAAGAGGGCATCAGGTCCCATTCCAGATGGCTGTGAGCCACTGTGTGGTTTCTGGGAATTGAACTCAGGACCTCTGGGAGAGTAGTCAGTGCTCTTAACCACTGAGCCATCTCTTTAGCCCAGCTTCTTTTAAATTTATAGTTTGTGTCAATTATTTTTGCTTAGTTTCTTGGAATGAATGGTTTCTGTTTACTTTCTTCCATTTTGCCAAACTCCTTTCAAACAATGATTTTGAGTTATTTTTTCAAGTAGTTCACCTACTTCCAGTCTCTGGAAAATTTTACTGTCTTATTTGTTAGTTATGTTTACTATTTTAAATTTAAGAATACTTTATGTATTTCATTTTGGTTTGCACTGACATCTGAATTTCAGAAGTAAGGTCTTAGTGCAGTTTTAGAAGACTAGCTTTCTCTGGTAAACCCTTTCATTAGGTATCAGGTAGAGAGGCTGTAGGCAGTCAGTCTTCCATGGCCTCTTTAGGCAGGCTATCTAATGCCCCAGTCCAGGCAGACATCTTGGCACCTACATCTACAGACTTGTTGGTAGAGTCTGTATGTACTGCTGTGGACCTTATAACTGGGTCTTTAGAGATTGGCTGGGATCCTGGGACCATGAAAGAGTACCTGAAACCTGTACCCAAGTAAGGCAGAGTCTGGAGTTATAAGAGTTTACCTAGTACTAGGTATGCCTGGGCCTCAGCCTGTGAAGATGATTCTGGGTAATGGTTAGGTCCATCCTCTGTACTCTACTGGAGTGAGCCTTGACCTTGGGTATGCAGGACATGGAGACGGCCTCATGCTGGGGCTAGTGTAGGACTTGGAGATGGTAACCTTGTACTTTCTCATGAGTTTATATAACTGACAGATTGATACTTCTTTGAGATGCATGTCTGCCCTCATCTCTTCTGAGTCCAGATGTTCCGTCTAACACCTTCAAATGCCTAACAGACACGTTGCGTGACATGTTCATCTCTTCTCTCAGTGTTATCCTTCATATCAGGCGAACAAGCTGCAAACTCCATGTTGTGCTTGTTCCTTACTCTCCAGTCCGCCAGTATGTCCTTTCTCAACTACTACCTGTGGGCAGTAGCTGATCACTCTCCAAACCTCGTCCATAACACTCACCTTTGTAGTCTAGGTTATTATTGAAGTCTATAATTCCATTATCTCTGTTCCCCAACAACTGTCTGTAAAATACCAGGACCTAGGTTCAGTTGTGTCTGAATCCATGTAAGGCTTTTATCTCCCTGTGAAGACCTACCTTCCCCATTTCCTCCCTGCCCTTGGCTCCTATCATCTCCTTTCTTTGTCATTTTAATTACAGTCTCTACCTGCTCTTCCTTGAATGTGTCAGCAAACTTTCATCTCCGATTTTTACCATGTTCCTTGCCTGTAATGATTCTCGCTAAGATCAAGAAATGGCCTCATCTTCCGCTCCATTTCTTTCGGATATCTCTACAAAATCTATCTGGCAGCTGTGTAGAAGTTACTACTGTCTTGTTGTTTAGATTCTTCACATGTTTTTTTTTTTTTCAGATCTAATAAGAGTTTATGGAGATTCTTCCAGGCTCCAATAATCATTGCAAAATTTTTCACATATAAAAACTTAAAAGTCATGGTCCCTAGAGAAGAGGTTTCCTCCAGGTACGAGATGTAGAAGTTAGAGGTGTGGAGGCTGTGCAATGGTCTGCAACCCCCACTCACACCCTGCTATCAGCAAAGAAGCAACAAAAGAGCCGGAGCGCTCAGGAGACGCTGAATGGAAAGGAAATAGCAGAACTTTTCGGAGGAAAAAGAAGACGTGAAATATTTGGACAGACTCAGTGTTTCGGTGTCAAAGCAACACAGAAATGATTAAACTCAATTCTTTCTCAGAAAACGAAAGGTGGAAATGTCATAGGCATGATCAAGCACGAGGCGTTCCATAGGACTATTGTACGTATAAGGTCAGAGAGTAACTATACAGAGAACACTCAGGAATCCTAAGCCCCCAGTTTCCTACTAGACTCTTCCCAAGCAATAATTACTTATTTTCAACCACCATTCTCTTCTGGGTCAGCTTTTTATTTCCACGGTGTCCCTTCCCTGCTGTGCGAGATGGGTTTGCCCCGTGATCGCTAATCAACCCTTTTCGGCTCTTCCTCTTTCCTTGCCATCCAGCCACACATAGTGTAGAAATTCAAAGTTACAAGGGCAGTTATAGAGAAAAGGAAAAGCATAGCAACTCAATGTCTACTTCACAGGCTTTTACCGTGCTAACAGTAGAGGCCGTGGCCTTAAACAGCTTAAGAAAAACCTAGCCGTAATACTCCCTCATGTCCTGATACAGTTCTGCTGCTAGCAGAGACTTCATTGACTCCATAAGCAGCTTCCCAAGAAAACTTTAAAGCTGAAGAGTCGTACTCCATTGTGTAGATGTACCACATTTTCTGTATCCATTCCTCTGTTGAGGGGCATCTAGGTTCTTTCCAGCTTCTGGCTATTATAAATAAGGCTGCTATGAACATAGTGGAGCATGTGTCCTTCTTACCTGTTGGGGCATCTTCTGGATATATGCCCAGGAGAGGTATTGCTGGATCCTCCGGTAGTACTATGTCCAGTTTTCTGAGGAACCGCCAGACTGATTTCCAGAGTGGTTGTACAAGCCTGCACTCCCACCAACAATGGAGGAGTGTTCCTCTTTCTCCACATCCTCGCCAGCATCTGCTGTCACCTGAATTTTTGATCTTAGCCATTCTGACTGGTGTGAGGTGGAATCTCAGGGTTGTTTTGATTTGCATTTCCCTGATGATTAAGGATGTTGAACATTTTTTCAAGTGCTTCTCTGCCATTCGGTATTCCTCAGGTGAGAATTCTTTGTTCAGTTCTGAGCCCCATTTTTTAATGGGGTTATTTGATTTTCTGAAGTCCACCTTCTTGAGTTCTTTATATATGTTGGATATTAGTCCCCTATCTGATTTAGGATAGGTAAAGATCCTTTCCCAATCTGTTGGTGGTCTTTTTGTCTTATTGACGGTGTCTTTTGCCTTGCAGAAACTTTGGAGTTTCATTAGGTCCCATTTGTCGATTCTCGATCTTACAGCACAAGCCATTGCTGTTCTGTTCAGGAATTTTTCCCCTGTGCCCATATCTTCAAGGCTTTTCCCCACTTTCTCCTCTATAAGTTTCAGTGTCTCTGGTTTTATGTGAAGTTCCTTGATCCACTTAGATTTGACCTTAGTACAAGGAGATAAGTATGGATCGATTCGCATTCTTCTACACGATAACAACCAGTTGTGCCAGCACCAATTGTTGAAAATGCTGTCTTTCTTCCACTGGATGGTTTTAGCTCCCTTGTCGAAGATCAAGTGACCATAGGTGTGTGGGTTCATTTCTGGATCTTCAATTCTATTCCATTGGTCTACTTGTCTGTCTCTATACCAGTACCATGCAGTTTTTATCACAATTGCTCTGTAGTAAAGCTTTAGGTCTGGCATGGTGATTCCGCCAGAAGTTCTTTTATCCTTGAGAAGACTTTTTGCTATCCTAGGTTTTTTGTTATTCCAGACAAATTTGCAAATTGCTCCTTCCAATTCGTTGAAGAATTGAGTTGGAATTTTGATGGGGATTGCATTGAATCTGTAGATTGCTTTTGGCAAGATAGCCATTTTTACAATGTTGATCCTGCCAATCCATGAGCATGGGAGATCTTTCCATCTTCTGAGATCTTCTTTAATTTCTTTCTTCAGAGATTTGAAGTTTTTATCATACAGATCTTTCACCTCCTTAGTTAGAGTCACGCCAAGATATTTTATATTATTTGTGACTATTGAGAAGGGTGTTGTTTCCCTAATTTCTTTCTCAGCCTGTTTATTCTACTCAGCTATTAAAAAGAATGAATTTATGAAATTCCTAGCCAAATGGATGGACCTGGAGGGCATCATCCTGAGTGAGGTAACACATTCACAAAGAAACTCACACAATATGTATTCACTGATAAGTGGATATTAGCCCCAAACCTAGGATACCCAAGATATAAGATATAATTTGCTAAACACATGAAACTCAAGGAGAATGAAGACTGAAGTGTGGACACTATGCCCCTCCTTAGATTTGGGAACAAAACACCCATGGAAGGAGTTACAGAGACGGAGTTTGGAGCTGAGATGAAAGGATGGACCATGTAGAGACTGCCATAGCCAGGGATCCACCCCATAATCAGCATCCAAACGCTGACACCATTGCATACACTAGCAAGATTTTATTGAAAGGACGCAGATGTAGCTGTCTCTTGTGAGACTATGCCGGGGCCCAGCAAACACAGAAGTGGATGCTCACAGTCAGCTAATGGATGGATCATAGGGCTCCCAATGGAGGAGCTAGAGAAAGTAGCCAAGGAGCTAAAGGGATCTGCAACCCTATAGGTGGAACAACATTATGAGCTAACCAGTACCCCGGAGCTCTTGACTCTAGCTGCATATATATCAAAAGATGGCCTAGTCGGCCATCACTGGAAAGGGAGGCCAATTGGACTTGCAAACTTTATATGCCCCAGTACAGGGGAATACCAGGGCCAAAAAGGGGGAGTGGGTGGGCAGGGGAGTGGGGGTGGGTGGATATGGGGGACTTTTGGTATAGCATTGGAAATGTAAATGAGTTAAATACCTAATAAAAAATGGAAAAAAAAAGTGGAAAAAAAAAAAAAAAAAGCTGAAGAGTCCGGAGCCGGAGGAAGGGGGGAAGGGCTAGAGCAGCCACTGCTACTCGCAGGTGCATCTTTCCTCTGCTGAGCATCAGGTGACAGTGGAATTAGAGGAGCAGTCATGTGAGCAAACAGGCAGGCTTTTACCCTCTCCATTTGCCAAAGCACATATTGGGTGTCTCTCCCAAAGCTACGTGTACTCTCAAAGTTACGTACTACTTTCCAGGTATGTGTGTTCCCAGGGGACATTTGCATGCATAGAAAGGAGAAAATAGTCTGTAGATCTTCTGTAGATTGTAAATAAAGGAATTAAAACCGAACCTTTTAATCCAACGTATCATCCCCTGAGCACATAAACCTCTTTCTATATGACAGACCACAGCTTGCTGGCAGTGCCTGGATGCTTCGGTCTCAGAGGCTTGGCAAGCTGCCTAGAGGGATAGGGCTGGAGCTTAGGACACAACGGTGATGAGGTATACGGTTTAATTAATCGGCATTACCAATTAGTAATTCCATTCAGGACGTCTTAATTAAAAGTGTGTCTAAAGGAAGGTTTTTTTTTTTTTGTTAATCTTAAGAGTGATGCTCATACATTTAAGTCAGTCCTTTATGAGTTTTATAAATATGAAGAGAAATTCTTTTACTTAGGAAAATATTAGGTAAGATAAATTATGCAACATTTACTATACTTCCTGGTAAAGAATTGCTAAAACATCACCACATACTGTTTCAGAGTGAAGGACACACTGTTGATGAATGGGTTCTGTGAAGAACAGTGGGGTGCAGAGGTCCAGGGAACACCTCTTTGTCTCTATTCATAGCTAAATAGAAAGCCACTGGTGAGTCCCTTATATAATTTTATGACTAGAGTTTGCTAGAAACCTTTTTGAACTTCACATGTGTGAATAGCATTTAAAGAAATCCTGTCTTTACGGTGACTGGGTCTGTACAGGTGCAGGGAGATTTCCTTCCTTGCTTTACAAAGGAGGGATGCCTGGCGGGCACAGGGCAGAGTCCACGGGAACAGTCCACGGCCACAGTCCACAGGGCACAATCAGTGGGCACAGTCCACAGGCAAAGTCCACAGCCACAGTCCAATGTCACAGTCCACAGGCAATATGGACTGAGTGCATCTGCACTGCTCTGACTTCTGCATTTGCAGCACTGCTTCCAGATTCACTTTTTCTTGGAGGGCCAGTATCCATTTTTCTTAATAGACATAGCAGTTGATGGCGGGGAGGCGGCGAACAATAATTTAGAGGAAGAACTTTTGCTTGCACACATAATTATTTCCCAGCAGAGAAAAAAAAGGCTTGATGAATAAAGAACAAATTTTCTGTTAGATATAATTTCCTGAAGCCAAACTCATTTTTCCATATATATACATATATACATATATATATATAGAGAGAGAGAGAGAGAGAGAGAGAGAGAGTTCCATGGGATTTCTAAACTGCTTAAGTATCCTCAGAGATGCGTGAGATCACTCTTTTTTTTTTTTTTTGAAGATTTTACTAAAGAAATAGAAACTAATAGTAACAATTGTCATTATCTGCCTTGGTGAACACTATATGCTTTTATTTCTCAATGTACTTAGGTTCTAAAAATACGAACGGTTGTCATACCAACCTCCTCATCATCCCTCCTTTCAGCAAGCCCCTCACTTTTTCTTGTTCCTTACCAACCATCATAAATCAGCCCCATAAGTTGCACGTGTTTCTCCCTGGACTGCCTTCTACACGCTATTGTTGTAATTTATTTTTCTGAGTGTTGACAGTTTACAGGGCCCTGTTTGAAACATAACATCTTTCTCAAATCTGTGCCGTATTGAGAGTGCGTTCTCTAGGCTAGAGAATGAACTCCCACTGTGCCAGCCCACTTCAGCCCAGTTCAGGATCTCAGCAAGGGCTGAAAATGAATGGTGAGTGTTTAAGAGCTCAAAAGGGATTCTTAGTTCTGGTTTCATTTCCCCTCTGTCCCCCGGACCAGGTTTATACGTTTTGCTGCTAAAATGGGTATGAGTCCATGCAGCCAATTTAAAGATTTTAGCAGCATTTACTACAAAGTTACCATGAGACATTTGGAGAATTTTATAATATAAACAATCATGTACTATTTGGGTAGCCAAAGAATGTGCATTCAATCAAGCGACATTTTAAAATCTTTTGAAAACACAGAGTATTTGAAGTTTGCAGCTGTAAATTATTAAATGCCTCAAATGTACTGTACATTTTAAGTCGATGTTCTTTATAAGAATAGGAAAACTAAGGGCCACCAGGATAGCTCTGTGGGTAAAGGCTCTGCTGCTTCGAAGCCTACACACATTAATTTGATACTTGGTATCCACATGGTAGAAGGAAGAAATTGATTCCTGAAAGTTACCCTCTGACCTCCACATGCATGTTGTGGTACTTTGCGTCTCTCTCTCTCTCTCTCTCTCTCTCTCACACACACACACACACACACACACACACACACACACACACACACACCATAAATAAAATTACAAATTTTCATATAAAAAGAATAGGAAATGAAGAGCAAGGGAGTAAGGGAAACAAAGGTTGCAGATTAAACACATTATAACAGGCACGCTGTTGGTTAGTTTGTTTCCTATGGCTTTAACACTATCCTGGCTACCCCTGAACACTGACTGAATCATCTAGATTTTGATGTCTGCTCACTGTGAGTATGCAATTGAACACGTTTGAACATTAAGAAAGGGTATTTAGGATGGTTTGGAGAGAGGGAAGGGAAGAGGGGATAACATAACTTTAATCTCAAAAACCAACACAAATAATACACAAAAAGGGGTTACAGAGGGACAGGAATTCTAATTTCTGGTTTTGGATTCCTTGTCCTTTTGCTGTCAGGGCCTCTAGTGTCCGGCCTGTGCTCTCCACGGTCCTGAGCTGAGACCTATAGTCTCTCTCAGTGTCTTATAAAATACAGCATTCTGCAAGCATTACTAACATGCATTCTGCAAGCATTACCTACATGGGCATAGAGATTATATATGGTATGGCACTTGAAAATAAGATGACGGCAGAATTTATGCTCTGAGTCTCTACATAAAAGATTGGATTAGGAGTATACAAAACCCCCTGAAGCGCTGAGGGCCTTACTCAGTACTGCAGCAGGAAACACACTAAGCTAACGCACTTGCCAAAAGAAAAGGAGCAAAGGTGGGGAGTTGGGTGGTCATAAGCAGAAACTTGTCAGCAACTCTCCAGAAATGGTCTGGTAGCAACGGGTCAAAGGGTACTGTCCAATGGTGGCAGGATCAGGGTTCCCTATCAGAGCTCTTGTTTTCCCAGAGAAAAACAAAAGTGGATCTGTATATCACGCTGGGGAGGGATAAGCTTCATATTCAAGTCCAGTTGGGCATTAGGTCTGGAAACAGGGCATAGTCCTTGATGGTTGCTCCTTTGTTCCAAACTGGTTCTGCTCAGGTGGGTACTGAAGGGGATAGTATAGCTATTCAAGTACAGAGGAAGTAGTCTGTGAAATCTGAGAGAGTGGGCAAAGTCAATGACTTAGAAAGTGGATGGCAATACCAGTACACTCTTGACTCTCCATGGAAGTCCAATAAAACACTTGACTAAGCACAGCCTTTTGTGCTTTCATAACCGTTATATAAGAGGAAATGAATCGTCTCCGTGTAAACAGATCATCTTTGTTAATATGCATCTCAAATCAAAGTAATTTGTCACTTAAAACTGGATTTTAAAAGTAGGCAGCGGAATGCAGATTGACAGTTCAGGAAAAGTTACACCCAGCATTCAAATAGCCCCGTGAGGACCATTGAGAGTTTACTGGGTTTGACACCTGCGTGAAGCCATCCAGTTGTCTAAAGTAAAAGGAGCTATAGGAGGGAGACCATCCTTTCAAAGTATAGAAAAGCACTTTCGTTCAGATGGCACTAAGCTGCTATTTCTGCAAATGGTTGTTCAGTTCTGCTTGGAGTCTCACTATGACCTTGCTACTTACTGGGAATCTTGGCTTGCAATTTCAAAACAGGAGCCCGTCAGTCAGTGCTTCAGGAAATCCTGCTGGCCTTCCCTTTCACTTCCTGCTGCCACACTTTCTCACTCCTGTCAGAGTTTGTGCAATCCCTAGTGCTAAAGGCAACAGCAACCCCTGGTAGCTTGTGTAAGTGCGCTGCCATCAGCACCGCCTTCCCACGCTGAGCACTTACCCCTCTCTAATGCTCTTTCACAGAGAGTCCCATGTCTGATATCAAAGTAAAAGTAGCCAAGAAGCAGAGTGCTGAAAATGGTGAACTGCTGGAGTTTCAAAGTTTCCTCCCAGTAATACACTATCTCAACGCATTGTAAATATCAGGAGCGGTGTTGTGATATGGGCATACATTAAATGCAGCTGCACCTGAATACGCATAAAACAAAGCAATATAGTAATAGAGTCATCACATTAATGGTTAAGGACATTCAGGTAGGCAGTCACACCATCTGAGCAAAACCCATGTATTTTTTTTCTTTTTCTAACTAATTTTGAGAGATAGTTAGATCCCAACTGGCATTAGTAAAGCCAGCATCTCTCTCCTGAAATATACTTATTTTCCACGTTGGAGTTGTCTCATTCTATTCTATCTCACTAAATTATGATTTTCTTAGTCACTTCAAAGAAGTTTCGGGCTCTTACACTGCTTTGACAGCTATTGTACAACAGTGTGTATTCACCCAACATTTCCACACGTGTGCAAAGGATCAATAGTCCCTATGTTCTTTAACATATTAAATGTCTTCAAGAATGAGTCCAGTGGACAACATCCTCACTGGCACTCTCCGAATTGATTAGTTCTTCATGTTAAGTTGTGATCCATCCCCCTACTATTCTAAATCTATACATTGTATTCATATATATATTCAACTTAGGAATCAAAACAGACTGCACTAAGACTTTCACCTTTCTGCAAGCTAAGTAGCAGAAAACAGTGAGACATTCCATTTGTAGACATGTTAACTGTGTAACATCCGTCCTCAGGCTTTGATCCTGTGGCGTTTGAAATAGCCGATGAGTATGAGAAGGTCAGAGTCATTCTTCTCTAAAAAGCAAAACTGAACTTCGAAAGGTTAAAAGACTGGCAGAGATCACAGGACCCGCTGTAGAAAAGCTAGCCTGGCAACCTTGCTTGTCATTGCTTCTAAGTGTGGGGGTAGAAGGAGAGAGTTCTGGATAAATGTGTAATGTTTGCTTTTCCCCATCATGGAGTTCACGGTGTTCTGAAGCGCTGTGGATCAGAAGTACACAGACTGAACTCTAATCTTTATTTCTTTGTGTGGTGACCATGTGATTCTTAGGCAAGCAAGCACAACTGTCAGAACCCGACTCCTTCGTCTGAAAAATGTTTACTCATGTCACTCTTGGCTCCTTCATGAAAAGTCATATGACCCACACCACAAAGGGAAAGTACTCTGGAAATGGCTGAGTGCTTTTATAAAATATAAGCAAGCATTGTTTCATGCTACCATAGCATTTCAGAGCACGAAATTATCCAGAAGAAAAAGTTAGAGGTGAAACCTAAACTCTACCAGTAAGAGGTACGTGATTGCAGCCAAGTCGTGAACTCAGAATCAGTTTTGTTCATTATAAAGCAGGGAATTAAGTGGTATTTATATCAGCAAAAATGTTGGGATGCCATGTACTACAGGCTGTGTGAAGAAATAGAAAATGAAAAGAAGGAAGGAAGTCTTCAAACACTATAAGTGGGTTCTAATAGTACAAACAGAGAGAGAGGGAAGAGGGGGGAGAGGAGAGAACAAGGAGAAGAAGAGAGAGGAAGAGAAGGAGGAGGAGAAGGAGGAGGAAGAAGAAGGAAGAGAAGGAAGGAAGGAAGAAGATGAAGAAAGAAAAGAGAGTCCTCTTTATCCTGTAATGTACTTAACATATTTTATGTCTGTGTTGTGAAATGTAATTTTTCCTGAATCTCCATGAGAAGTTTTTAAATTAATGAACCCAAAACAAGCACAAGAAGGCAAAGGACAGAGGACGGCCCTGCATGACCAAGAAGGCAAAGAACAGAGGACGGCCCTGCATGACCAAAACCTTACTTCTGATTCTGGACTGGGGAATCCTGTCTTAGATATTAAACTCTACCCTGAGTTTGATTCCTTTCTTTGTTCATTCATTAATTTTTCTGAAACCTTTGGATGCTTGCTTTTCTACCACTGTATCAGGGCCTTCAGAAGAGCTGAGGTAACATTTCTTATTGACCTTTATGGACAACTGATCGCCTCGCTCACTCTATTAAATCAATTTTGTGCCTGAACTAGATACAGTTAGCCTTTAGACTTAGCCACTCCAGGCTCTGTACCCTCCTCTTGCCAATACCAATTTTACAAATGGGGGTGTATTATTGTGTAAGAGTGAACATAAAAGGTGACTTTTACAATACCACAAAAACAAAAGGTTATTCATGTATGAACAAATATTCCGTAGTTGCCAACCCAAGAAAGACTCAACATGGGTTCTGACAGGTGTTCAGACATACTTAAATGGTAGACATGTTCCCTCAGTGTATTACTGTTTTTGTTTATCTGAATTCAAGTCTGACTTTCTGGATGTAGAGGTAATGAACAGAATATCAGAGGCTCAATTAGAGCCAGAAATATACCTAAACTTTCTTAAAGATACCTGGCATTGTAGACTTGCTAACTTATATCATTCACAAGTCCTCTTTTTTTTTGTAGCTAAACCTTATTCCCATATGTCAAGAATCCAATGGTGAAAACAGAATAATCCATGTTTCATGATGTTTATAATCTTAAAACGTTTTTCAAATCTTCAAATACTACCACAATTGCATACAATCCTGAATAGTCCTCTAGTTTCTTAAAATGCAACTGGAAACTTCCCTTTCTGTGTCAGCACCTATACAGTCCAATACAGTTGCCGTGTAACTAAATCATCTTCAAAAGAATTTAAAACATGAAACAGTAGATGAAGGCAAAATTGTTTTTCATAGCTCATGAATAGAATCCGCACACCCCCTTTGTGCTTTGTGATTCAGTATGGAAGCAGCGATGGTATAAATAGCACGCTACTACTGGTCTCCTAAGGAGTCAGTTTGATTTGAGGCATATTTAACTTGCACCTCAGAGCGCAGTTTTTATGTCAGGAGAAAATGTTTTGCTACTAGGAAACCTCAACCCTATTCTTATCGCGAGTCTGAGATGTTGTATCTCTTCTGAAGTTGGTGTATTTCATTGAATCATCTTAATGGGCTCTGGCTGCAGAACATCAATATCGCTCTGGAGACGGAAGGTGGTTCCGGTAATGCCTGATGCCTCAGCATCATTTGTAACACAAATGATGGGGAGCTTGCGGCTTAATGGCCACTAATTTATTTTGAATGCTTGATGTGATGCATTGCCTCCATCAGTAGTGAGCCGGTTCACTTCGGCTTGTGAGAAGTAAGAGTTCAGTTGGTGAAGAGTTTTATTCTTTCACATCAGATGGAAAAATATGCCCAGTGGGAGTAGCTTATACATTTACCAGTTCTGTACAATAGTTCTCATACTTCACACACAGTGCCTTGCCTTTTATCATGGGTAACCATGGCAGTATTCCTAAAAACAAAAACAAACAAACAAACAAACAGTCAACCTTTTCTGGTTTTGCTCTTATTTAAGCATGTAGTTCCCACTGGTTTGGGAAGAGTTGTTTGTTGTTTGGGGGTTTAAGTTTATTGGTTGTTTGGTTGTTTGGTTTTGCCTTTTTGAGACAGGGTTTCTCTGTGTAGCACTGGTTGTCCTCTAACTCTCAGATCCTCCAGCCTCTACCTCCTGGATGCTAGGATTAAAGGTTCGTGCCGCCACCACACCTTCCTGGAACAGGTTCTTAATTGATATCTGTCATGGTATTTTTCTCCAGAAAGGATGTATGTCACATTTTATACACTAGAGATTGTTATATGTCTCAGTACTTAACATTACATCAAATGGACAGTATTTTTCTTATTATTGCTTAATTGCATTGCCAAGGAAGATAAATTTAACGAGGTTATTGGAGTTCCCAGAAGTTATCTTTGCTGAGTGATGGACCTTTAAATGCAATCAATTCAGTCTGGAAAACCTCCTTCCTCTGGTAACATCATTAAATAATTTCACTTGAAACTGGCCTCTTTGGCATTTGATTAGTAAGAGTTTTGATGTGGTGCCCCTCTGTTGCTATGAGCTGTGTTGATGTCCGTTGCTATCGCTGTGATATAAAAAGGGCCTGGGATCTGAGTCAATGTGTGTGTGGAACAGACTTTCCTGGTTTTGTTTCCATGATGACTTGAGATCTTAAGACAGCCATACTCTAGACTGGTTCCTGTCACTCTTTGCATTATCCTTGATACAGAGTTCCTGCCCAGATGTTCCATCAGGGTCAGTGGATGCTTTCTAGGATCATTTGACGAATTTCTCCTTATATCAAAACAGCAGTGTGCCCTGGTTTCCCTCCAGCGTTTGCATGTCATGCCTTCTTTTCTATCTATCAGTGCACATAGTACAAAGAGCTATTGGATTACAGAGACTGGAATGGTTTGCCACTGCCCTGCGTGATAGTGGCCAAGATCTCCAAAATTCATCTTATTATTTGTGCATTCATATAAGAACTGGATGGGGAAAAGTTCCAAAGGCTGCAAGCATACGCAAAGAACGATAGGCAGCTAAGGAAAACTAGAAAGGAGAGTGGTGGCTCGCTGATTGTCTATGCAGTACCAACAAAGGTCAGTCAGTCCTGAAGATATACTTACAAGTAACAACATAGAGGAAAAAAATATATATATACAAATGCATAACGGTGAAGGAAAAAAGAAATCATGTATCTAAAGGAAGGCTGGGGTTGGGAGAGAAAATAAGAATAGAGCAATAAAATTGTATTATAATCTCAAAACAATAAAACAGACTAAGACTTTTTAACAAAGGATAATATCATGTCACATTCTTGCAGAGCCCCTAGGCTGTTCGTATATCTTCTTCCAGAGATACTGGATTTATGCTATGTGTCCACATCAACACAAGAACAGCAGCTGTCTGATCTAAGCTATTTTTGCACACCACACTAAGAAAAGCCCAGTTCCCAAAGGCACACTCAGAAAGACTACATATTGTAAGTATCCACTGGAGCTATTCAAAGAATTCAGGTGACCAGGGAAGTCACCCTGGGGTGTGAAGCCCCACAGGGTGGGTGCTTCTCAGTCTTACTGTGGTTTGGTTTGGCAGGGACATCTTGAAGTTTTCTCATGCACGTTGAAATAGTTCCTGATAATATGTAGTGCCTTCGCCAAGCAAACAGTCTGGCAATAGTCGTTTACTATAATGAGACAGACAGGCAGAAATGATAGTGGAAGTTTCAGGTTTTTTTTTTTTTTTTAAAGGGGAGAAAGAATGTTTTTGCTTGCGAATCATAGAGGATACCTAAGCAGCCAGGAGACAAGGGCGCTCATGGAAACAGTAGATTATAAAACTTGATTACTGGCTTTTATTGTAGCCAAGACTTTAAGAGATTAAGTATTAACATCAGAGGGCAAAACTAGTTCAGATAGTAAATGGAGCCTCGTGGCACCGGCAAGAAAACAAAGCAGGCATTCAAATGGGACTGTTATCGCCCTTGTAAAGGGACAGGGACGTGAGCCAACAGGAGGAAGCCCTGCCTGCCCTTTGAAAGCAAACGTGGAATTTCGTGATCTCTCAAGCATTACTGCCGTCTCCGCTGCTGTAATGATTCCAGTGAAAGACAGCTGACTCGTGTAACCCTGTGTCTCAAAGGCAGATGAAGATGGTACCAGTCAAATACCCATCTTATTTCTAATTAACACAACAGTGGATCATGTGAATCTTAAAAAAAAAAAAATCATTTCCTCATTAACAGTTACCTTCCCCACCTCTTCACGGGACCTTTCGGGACTTTAAAGGTAGATGGCTTGCTCGTTCCTCACATGGTTCTTACTGGAGGTTTTAAAATCTATTTACCAACTCCAAACCCTGGCATGGGCCAAGCCTCTGTTCTTGGTCTTAAACTACACATGGTTCTGGCAGTCAGCCCACTCTTTGTGGGATTCCAGCCTGTTCTGTGGCTCTCGTTCCGACTTTATCTTATTGAGGACAGCCGGTAGTCTTAGTGCCACACACCGTAGCCTTGTCTTGGAAGGAAGGAAGGTGCCGACGACTGGCCAGAGGCAAAAGGCCATTGCACACTGAGCTTAAGCTCTTAGAGTCGTGAGCTTCCCGTGCGAAAGAATCCGTTGAGGAGCTTGAAAGCTGTTTCGTGACATCTGTGTCTAGGGCAGCTCCAAAGCTTCTCCTGTCCAGGGTGGAAGGCATTGGGAACACCTTGAAAATCTTTGGTGTTTGCAAGCGTGCTGTGAGGAAGCAAACACTTCTCAGAGCTAGGCTGGACCTTCTCCTTCTTAGCACTTGACTCTAGGCGAGTCTTAGGAATAATAGCCTTACAATGATGTCTTATAAGTGTTTATTAAAAATCAGGTCAGAGGGGACAGAATGGAGGGCTCAGTAGTTTAAGAGCAAGGGATGCTCTTCCAGAGGACCTGGCTCCCACAAGCCAGCTCACACTCAGTTACACACTCAGTTACAGGGAAGCAGTGCCCTCTTCTGGCTTCCACCGGCAACAGACATGCATGCACGTTGATGCATAGACCTACAGGTCAAACACATACACATAAAGGAATGAACTAAATGCACATTTTAATCTGGCAGAAGCAGCTCTGGTTACAGGGTGAGATGCTCCATTTCTGCAGATAGGAGAGCAGGGTAGGCTTCCCATAGGGTCACACGCTAATGCAGCTCCAGCTTTGGGTTCCTAGCATCCACACTCAGCCTTAGAGCTCTTGCACGAAGCAAAAAGGCATTGACTTGAACCCTCGGGGGCTCCTGAGGCCAGTCAGGACCTGCGAGTGATAACTCCACGCTATTGATTTGTCAGTTTACAGTTAATTTTGGGATGCGGAGGAAAGAAGAGCCACAGTGTTCAGATTGCTGCCGGCCAAATTGCTGCTTCATGAGCCAAATGCCCACATATAGAGAGGAAGCGAGAAACCGCTGTGGAAATGAAAGGATCAACAGAGATTTGTCACAAAGAAATTGGAATTAAGTCATGGAAAACATGCTGAAGATATTTGATGAGACGCTAGGGAGATATTTAAAATAATCAAGCAGTTACCGAATTTATCACGATCTTAGAAAATGTAGAAGAATAGGAGGAGGGAAAGGAAAAGAGAGCAAATGTTGATGTTGAAAGACATCAGTATTGTTTTCCAGTATGAGAGTCTCGGGAGATCTTTTGGGCTGTAGTAAATGTAAGAATGAAGAGTTCTCATGCTGTGCCTTCAGCAGTCTCCTTTTCCAAGATAAGTACAGTTTCCTTTCGCATCCCCTTTCTTTCGGAATGTCTTCATATCAGTGTAAATTGTAGGACATGGATTACCCCCCTAATTTCCCAGATTGAGGTTGGTTTGGTGAGTGACAGGACGTGGATGTTTCGGAAGAGATATCTTCCCGTAAGAGAAGCCGTGGTAGCTGTACGCAGTGCAAATAGGTGGATGACTCGGTGCACAGACATTGCCGGATGAAGGAGCCACTCCTGGCTGAAGAAGGAGTGCTACCTAGGATTCCAGAGGAGTAATCCCCGTGTCACTACTTATTTAAGATGCCCACAATGTTTATTTACTAGTAACTAGCCACATTGAAGTAGTAAGAGAAAACTGGGGTGCTCAAACTGAAAGAAGAAAGGTTTTTTTTTAATAATTATGGAAGAAACAGAGCAAAAGCATAATTACACATTATTTACCTAAGAAGTGAAGTAGAGTTTTCCTCCACTGGTGTTTCATACACTTCAGAAAATATTATATCAGTATACCCTATCGTTTGTCATTAATGCTTTTTTATGCATTGTTATACCTTGCTCTTTATTATATAATTTCATTATTTACAACAACTCTTAAATTTAAAAATTTTGATCATACTATTTCCTTCCCCAAGTTGTCCCAGATCCTCTCCCATGTCCTACACACCACACTTTTAAGTTCTTTATCAGAAAATGAGGGTACAATAACAACACCCCCCAAAACAAGGAAACAAAGTAAAATCACCCACACCCTCAAAAAAAAAAAAAAAAAACCTTGCAACTGAGTAAATGTGCGTGCAAAAAAGAGTAAGGAGAGACCGGGAAGCTTCACCCATCCTGCATCTTTAACACCTAAGTGTGTGGATAAAGCGTCAGAGGGAGCAAGTATTTCTGAGATGTGTTAATATACAGAGCTCACAAGGATCGTAGATCATAAACACGCATGGAAGTCAGAGGTGTGTGACAAAACGGCCTGTGTCTCATTTTTAACATATTTCACATATTTAACATATTTCCAAAGCTGGTCTTCAACTAGGCTCGTCACCAAAGAAAGCCAGGGTCATCATTATGCTTTTCAGAGATCACTTTAGTGATCAATTTATGTCCAGTGAAAGAAGGGATATAGAACAAGCAAGGAAAGGCCAACAAGCGTGAAAAGAGACACTTGTCTGAGTGGCGTTTAGGACCCAGATTTGATGTATCTGCTACATCTGGGACAAAATGTGTGGAACATGAAAACTGACTGAGGATGATGTCCAGTTTGGGGCCTGGCTGAAAGCACGGTAATGTCACCCAAGGAAGCAGGTGTATAGGAGGAGCCCGTGTTATTCCAGGAGCTAGATTGAAACTGAATTTGTATCTCCAAATACTTTGATGTCCTCCCTGATGTACAAAGCTGAGGATGTGAGAAAGGGGTTGTTCTGCACTTCATGGGTGCTCTAACACGGCGACTAAAGAGAACTCAGAGGGAGAGATGAAGACGCTTCGCCTCTAACAGAGTCTTCATCTAGCACATCCTGAGTGGTGCCCCAGTTAGCTGGGTGTGGTGACTCATGTCTGTAACCCCAGCATTCGAGAGGCTGAGAGACTAGGACTGACTTGAGTTCTAGACTAGCCTGGGTTACACAGTAAGTTCCAGGCTAGCCTGAAAATTAGAGAGCAATCAAAAGTGGGCAAGTTCTCTCCACGTTGGCATTCCACGCTAGTTCTCTCTGCTTCTAAACCTACCAGAAAAATATTACATTTCTCCTTCAAAGAATATTGACAAGGTACATACATAGCAGATAATTAGATTTCTTATGAAAGAGTAGGTCCTTGCAGTCTCACTTTTCCCCCAAGGCTGGAAAACAGTATTGAGCATAATCACTCTTTAAAATAAGTAATAGTTTGCTACCAAGAAGTACAGAGACGAATATACGAATGTATTCACGTGATGTTGTAACGATACGAAGGAAAGGCTCTAAAATGCTTGCTGTTTAAATAGAAAACACGCCAACGTCCCGCTGCATTGTAATAAAAATTAATGAACAAATTGGTAATCAAAAGCCTGTTGAAATATAATGAATTAGAGTTTAATGAAATAATTAAAGGTATACTAGAAAGAGTTTTGAATCTGTGATCTTACCCCATTCTTGTTGGCTAAATGGAAGAGAAAAATCTAAAATGAGAAGAGAGTAGAACTTAGACACCCGAAGAAGGGGAACACAGTGCTTGGCCTATTTAAGTCACAATGTGAGAATCTTGAAATGTTTGAGTAAATAAGCTTACTGGTTACTTATACATGTGCCCCACTATTTGTAGCCAACCCTATACAATTTAATTGGCTTTGGTGACGCTCTTAGTATTCAATTTTTAACAACTACAGAAAAGAATAATTCACCTTAAGTCCCTAGTAAGATGTGAAGAGCCAACCTCACATACCAGTTCTTTACTACAATAAAAGCAAGTTTTCAATAATGGCCTTCGAAAATTGGAGGGAGGAAAATCTCTAGTTAGATTGCATTTTCCCAAAGAGCACTGTTTCCTGTGGGTGATGCGGTATATTCTCATGTAGCTCCTACATTACACAGGAAGATTAGAACTGCCTGCTTCAGTTTTTGTGACTGTTTAAATGGAACCAACACCAGGCTATATTCATCAAGAACAGAACCTTCACTCCATCTAATGGTGTCAGAGTATCATGTCATTCACTGCAATCTATAGCTAGTGGCATGCCATAATATCGATTAGAGGAATGAAGCTAGGGGCATGAGAATAATAGAGATATTTCGCTGACTATGAAATTAGTGACTAATGATGATTCTGCTTACAGGTCTGTGGTGTAGATCTTAAAAACAACAGCCATTGTCTGTTCCTGTGTAGTATTTTTAGATATCACAGAATGTACCACTTCACCTACCTGTGATAATTATCCATCCTCTGTGCCAGGCACACCCATATCTCTGTGTCTCTCTAGTTTAAGATAGGCCTGTAGTTCACACTTAGCTGGAGGTTTAACATCTTTTTCTGAAAAAGAAAATAGAAACATCTTCGTTTATCAGATTGCTATAAGATAATATTTAGTCTTTTCCTCTTATTTTCTAGCCTTGTTGCCATTTAAAACTGTCAACTTACATATTAGGACAGGGAGTTGTTTGAGGGTCACTCCAACTTTACCGTAACACTTCTAGACAGTTTTGTGTATTTAAAGAGTGAATTTTGTACATTCTGACATTAGATGTTGTATTAGTCAGGGTTCTCTAGAGTCACAGAACTTATGGATAGTCTCTATATAGTTAGAGAATTTATTTATGATTTACGGTCAGCAGCCCAATTCCCAACAATGGTTCAGTCGCAGCTGTGAATGGAAGTCCAAGGATCTAGCAGTTACTCAGTCTCATACAGCAAGCAGGCAAAGGAGCAAGAGCCAGACTCCCTTCTTCCAATGTCCTTATATTGTCTCCAGCAGAAGGTGTAGCCCAGATTAAAGGTGTGTTCCACCACACCTTTAATCCCGGATGACCTTGACTCAGAGATTTAATCTTCTGGAATCCATAGCCACTATGGCTCAAGATCTCCATACCAAGATCCAGATCAGAAACTTCTATCTCCAAGCCTCCAGATAAGGCTCACTGGTGAGCCTTCCAATTCTGGATTGTAGTTCATTCCACATATAGTCAAGTTGACAACCAGGAATAACCACTACAGATGTCTACTCATCTACTGTCTGTACATTGTAACTGAGGCCATGTGATTCTAAGCTAATGTAACTCTAAGTAGAATGATACTTATCTTTTTCCAGAGTCAGAATAGCAAGCAAGCTTCCTGCATATGTATCTAATATACATATGTATATTAGATAATGAACTGTGAAGTCATATCTAAGGTGTTATTAGTCAGCCCATGGACATATCTACTTCTGTTCAGGTCTAATCTTCACACTAGATTATCAAAGCCAGTCATTCAATCAGTATTTTTATTTCACTGTTCACAGGATGGAATTGGCATCACACTCACCAGGCTATTCCTAATAGGCTCTTTACAAGGCATAGGAACAGAAGTAAGCTGCTGAGATATTTCCCTCAAGTTTCTCCTTTGTAGATCACTTTTAGTTGTATCTTTATCATTTGCTTTTAGACAGTAAGTAAAGCATCTATGTAAAAAGCCAGTCTGGGTGGTATGCCCCTATAACACCCATAGTAGGAAACTGGACACAGACGTGTCCTTGAAGTCTGATGCTTGGGTAGTGTCCCCAGATCAGTTCAGTGAGAGGCCCTATCTCAAAATCTAAGTGGGGAACAATTAAGGAAGACATCCGAAATCAACCTCTGACCTTCACATGCACGCATACACATCACACACACACACATTAGATTGACAAGTATCTTCATTGTTGTAAGTAAATATTAGACAGCAATGATGTAAGTGGATCATTTTATTAAATATTAAACTGAGGAGATTTTAAAGAACTAGTCTGATATTTTTAGATACTCTATCCACTTTAAACCATTCGTGTGCCTTGAAAATGTGACATTGCATTGAACAGTTTTCTGCAAATGGCACCACACTTGTGCTTGCAGACTAGATATTTGAAGTCGTTCTTCCTTGGGAAAGCCTCCAGGCTAATGCAGCAGAATGGAATAGTGCATTTGATTAAACTGTGATATTGCGTGGTTATAATATTCAGATAAGGCGGCAAAGTGGAATAGTGCGTTTTATTAAATTGTGAAATGGCTATATGTGTGGTTATAATATTCAGGGGCTTAGTCTGGATTTTTTGAAAGTTACAAACTGTTGCCCTTTCAGGGTCTAGTACAGATTTGTGATCCTTGGGATATTTTGGAATATTGGAATATTCTGCCTGTGCTCTGTATGTGCTTCATTGTCTGTGGCAAACCTTGTGAAATCTGTCTGATTCGGTCATTCCTTCTAGAATCTACCTTATCACAACCACAGAACATAGGACTTACCTTAACCTCTTGGTAGTGTTTGAAGCATTTGCTAAGTGAATTATTTTGTTATTATTACCTTTTGGCTAATAAAAATCATTTTATTTGTTTTTCTTTTTAGTAATGATAACAACAAACCTTAGTACAGTTTACTTTGCACCATACCTTGCTTTCTCAAAAGCTTATCTCTCCACTCTCTCTTTCCCCAATGATCACTTAGCCATAGGGGCTGGAGTTGAATTATATCTAAGTACATGAAATTAACATAGAAGGTACAGGTATACATAGATATGTACATGTATATATACATATGTGTGTACATCAGCATATACATATAGATGTGTCTGTATAGATATAGAGATATAGGTACACAAATATATGTTCAACAACTGGAAAGAGGCCATGAATTTTAATGAGAGCAAAACAGTATATGATTGGAGGGTTTGGAAGGAGGAACAAACAGGCTGATATACTGTAATTATATTTTAAAATAATAAAAATAAATAAGTGACTTTAAAAAGCAAATATAGAGCCAGTGTGTGAACCCACACATGTCTGTCATATGTCATTCCACATCGACTAGTAACTATTGTGAAACCATATGTTCTTCCTAAGAAACAGAAACAAATGCCTGGAGCCTGGCAGAGTCCTGTGGGAATCACAACACCAAAATTTCCAAAGAGACTCATGAAGGGCTTCACAGTTTTTCCAAATGTTTGTAACATTTTCCTGGCATCAAAACTCTGAAAATAAATTCACAGGTGCCTGGGGTTAGTCTTCCTATTTATCCAATGAAAATGGAGTGTCTTTATTTTGTAGGAGGATTAGGCAATACTCACACAGCAGATGTTGCCTAGCTGGTCATGTTTCTTATAGAAAGGGCTTTGCCCTTCTTTGGGCTGACACCAGGCTATAAGCACATAGGTAGGGTACATAGTACACTCAAGCCCCAGTGAGGTGTCCTTTAATGTAATCTGACTCAGGATAAACAGACAGGATCTTTTCCAGTCCTTTTTTGTGACTGTTTTTGTATCCCGAGTCAAAGTTTTTCTGACTTTAACCTGCTACTTCATACATCTTTTATTTCTCTTCATTTTCTTCAGAGTCAGGGGTGAGAATCAACTCCAGCACTCTTATCTTCTGTGCAAAGCCCTGTGTCCCCAGCCCCTAATGTATTTCACAAGTCTCTCTGTCATATTACACACAGAATGGTATGGAGGTGGAAGGAGCCCTTCTTCCTATGTGAGCACTCGGTTGTGAGGGTGCGGGAAGAGCATCTGCTTTTAACTGCGTGGGTCTAGCTTAATTGTCGGAACAGAATTCCTGCATGCAACCCCTTTACTATTCTGTGTTGTTATTGCACATTGTGCGCTGAATGAAATCTATTACAG
The DNA here is from genome assembly GCF_000001635.26 of Mus musculus. Lineage (NCBI taxonomy): Eukaryota > Metazoa > Chordata > Mammalia > Rodentia > Muridae > Mus > Mus musculus. Next base: position 125,258,065 of record NC_000076.6, on the reverse strand, counting down.
AGATTTTTGAAATCTGTAATGTTTTGTAGAGCTACTTTCCACCTTACATATTATGTTAATCACGTGGATTGAATTAGCCACTGATAACTGCAAAATCACAGGCACCTTTACAACCAAAAATTTCCAAGTAGTAAAACTTGACTAACAATTCTAACTTTTTCTTGTTGCCAATTTTTACCCAAAAATAGGGATTAAACTCCCAGAAGAGTTATAGGAAAAGGCTACAGGAGATTTTGAACAAATGAAAGAAAGTAGCACAGAATTATAGACGTTGACCACTAAGGTGGGCAAGTCTCTTCTTGCAGCTCTAAGCAAGCATTGATTACTAGTAGGCAAGCAGATATGAGCTTTCCTTTTGTATTATTCTCATAAAGATAGTCACTAAATAATTGTCTAATTCAAAATCTGAAAGAGATAGAGGCTTTTGGAGACTTTAACAGTAAGTAGTATCAGTCAGATCTTTGCTTACCAAAAGTTAAATGATGGTACAGTACCAAAATTATAATGTTCTACCAACTCTTTCTCCCAATGTTCTTTCTGTTGGTGAAAACACAGAACTGTAGTCCACCCTTCTCATTCAAGTACTATATGCAGTCACCAAACGTCTCCACCTCTGAGCTTGTCCAAAGAGTTTACCATGACTTTCACATCAGAGACAACTGCACTTGGATCGTTTAGATGCAATCAGGTTTAATGAGGGGAACCCATAAGAGGGGCAGGTGAAACTGCAGAGACGACTCCACAGTTAGGAGCCCTGCTGCTCTCCCAGAGGACCTGGCTTCAGTTTCTAGCACAAGTTTCATTCACTGCGTACACCCTGGGTCTTTGACTTCCTGTCTGTAGAAATAAACTCTTCTTCCATAAGCCACAAAGTGTCCGGCGTCTTGTTAGGGCAGTGAAAGCAAATGCATGTTTGTCCAGGGACTCTTCGTGATTAAAGGCTTTACCTTCTCTTAAGTTTCAATCAAGTACGTGTTTGTGAGCAAGTTAGAAATGCAGCCTTTGCGCATCCGCTATGTCTGGAAATGGCTTCCCCTAACCGAATGGTCAAAAGTGGGAAGCCACTTGCATCCTCTTCAGCTGCATCAGCTTTGTCTCAGTTAGATAATATCTGAATTGTATTAAATTCAAATAAACATTTTAAATGCACCTGAGAATTATTTGTAAAGGAGACACTGGAAAAAATCATATAATTATCTCATAGAAGCTGACTCAAATTAAAATATTGATTCAGCATATATACAATTGCAAAACAGATTAAAGCATGAGTCCATATACTGTTTGATACTTTTTTGAACTAATGGCTATAATATGCAGCTGATTATAATTATCAAGTAAGGACACAAAAGAAACAACACTATTTTATTGGGTAGGTGAAAATAGTTTAAATGGGCATATTTTAATAGATTTATTATTAGTTTTATCTTCAAATTTAATGAAACATAAAGGTGTGTACTATTAAGACAACCTTAGAATTAGACAGGTATGTTCCTAGAAAGCTTTGTGACAGTGTCAGATAAAACTAGATCTGAAGCATAGATGAGAAGATGTCATGTTTTAAAATGGAAAGTAAACAACATTTCATCCAAAGTCACATATTTGTGTCCTTATTTGAATATTATCTTTTCTTCAATTTTAAACTTTGTGGATGCTAGACAAAGTGTAATAAGCTACAAACAGGAAAAGAAATGATTTATTATCTTATATATACATATATATGATTATAATATATTTTATAATTTTAATAATTCTAATAGATCCAGGCCATAAGGGTGGTTACTAGTGGTATGCAGGTCAGTGAAGAAAGAGAGGGGTGCAGCTCAGAGCATCGTAAGTGGCCGTTTCTTGTGATGAGTGAGTTTGAGAGATCTACTGTACATCAGCAACAAGCGCAAGTAATACTGTGTTGCATTCTTGAAGTTCCCTAAGCTGACTCACAGACCAAGCAAAGAAGCATAGCATCAAGTAAAACATTAGCATGACTCATATTAAGAGAATATCTGATTATGGCATTGAGCTACCCAAGCAGCACAAAGCTTTCATGGCTCCTCTACACCCACAGAGGTTGAAGTAAGAAATAAGATCAGGGATCTGTTAAGAAAGAGGCAAAGGTGTTTCTCTCGGGCTGGCTACTAGTATTTTCTGCAACACAGCCCTAATTTTAATCATCTAAAAATGAGTCCAAAGAACTGCAAATGTAATATATAAATATGATGTCAAGTGTAATATCTTATGAACTGTAAGTACATCATGCATGTAAAAGAAATTAAGTCATCCCCTCTTAGACAATGATGTTTCACAGGAGTGACAGAGGAGCACCAGAGCTGTCTTCTAGGGCCATTACTTTGAATCTCCAATTTCCTTACGTATAACATGGAAATTGGGTAGGATTTCCAAAGCCTGCGATGACTCTGAGGATTAAATGGGCTTTTATGTCTAAAGTAATGGCATCTACCCACAGGGTATATATCATCATTTAACCAGCATGCCAACCTTCAAAGGGTAAGATGATTTCTAGACAGAGAACAAGGTAGCCTACAGAAGCTGGGAAGTGCTTGACGGCCCTACTCCTGTATTGAAAACATTAGAATGAAGGCTGCTGTCAGTTTTCATTAGATGGTCTCAAGAGGCTTCCCATGATGCAGTGGATAGCCCTATACCCATGCACATACTGGTAGCACTCCATGGACTCAGTAGGACTCACTTGGTTTAATAAAGAATATATGAAACTTGGGAAGTAAACATGTGTGAAGGGTGGGCAATAGGAGCGACTGAGGGTAGAGAGTTGATATGAAGAATTATATTTCTGTATAAAGTTCTCTATATGTTTCTAAAAAATAATCTGAGTTAATAGTTTTTATAAGATGTTAGCTTGTCCACTTTCTCTTTTTTTCACACATGACCAACCATTTTATTAAACATGTGGTAATTAAAAATAGCAGCTGGATGAATTTATAAATAAAATGCTTTGTTGAGAGAAGACAAAATGAAGAAACGTAAAAATGTTTGTTTTTGATTAAAGCAAAGTCATAAAATTTTTCCCACAACTCGATTCAGAGCCAGGATAAAGAATGATACTTGTACAAAGAAGAAGATAGAAAATCATATAGTTCAGAAAATGAGCAGGAAATATGTAAGTTCATGTCAAAGTAGTATCTGGTACCCCATGAACTCATGGGGGCTTTGTCTTTGGTAAAGGGTTGTTTCTGTTTAAACATGATCTAAATCATGTTTATATGTGTGTGTGTGTTAATATGTGTACTAGAGTACTTTGAGAGAGATGGGGAGAGACCAAGAGACACCCAGAGAGAAGGCATGCACATGGAGAAGACTGAACACAAATATAAGAATGAAACATCTTGCCAAGCATATCAGGTTCCCTTACCATGCTAATCCCTTTCCTTAGTATCTACCGTTACCCAAAAGTGTGCTCATTTAGGACTCATTAAAACGTCCTCATCTTATCCAAGGATTTGAAATGCTCACTGAATATAGTTTATCATACCCTAGGTGTCTTCAGGTAACACAAATGAGCACGAATTCTAGCAAATCCAATGGGGAAAGTCATTGATGAGGACTATGGTAACTGAAGATGATTTCCTTGAGCAATGCTTTAATCCCCATCCATTGTAAAGTGAAGGCCACTGGTAGCTGCCACACAATATGTCCGCACTTTTGTCCATAAGCAGAGGCCTCCGTGGACAGATGAGGAAGGGAGATTTTCAATACCAAATCCAAGGTGACATGAATGTAAGGCAAACAACTAGAGAAGAGGATTCTACTCTCTGTCCAAATAAAATAATACCACCTTCCCAATTCAAAATATCTCTTTAGAAATATAGCAAATAAAAATGCTCTTGTTAATTTAAAAATATTATAGAGTAAACATAGATACATTTCTACATATTCAAATAACTTCTTAAGAGTCCGGCACAGTTGCTTTTGCCTACTTTATTTGACAGGATCCACAAATTCAAGTTTGAGATATAGCCAATGCAAAATAGCATTTATCATATGCTCTGACTTATATAGAGGAAAAAAAATACCAGGAGCAAGAACGATGATGAGTCTATGTTTACAAAACATGATAATGTATATTCTTATATATGTAAATCGTATCAGAACTTTGCTATCAGAAGGACGGTTGCATTCAGAGTTCCCGAGACAATTCCTTGCATCTTTGCATCACTCAGAAAAGTCACGAGACTCAGCTAACCTGTGTGGCTAATTCTCTGTTGTGGCTTTGATATATTATAGTGAAGACTTCTCCCCTCTCTCCTCCTCCTCCCTTCCTCTCTCTCTCTTCCTCTCCCTCTTCCTCTCCCTCTCCCTCTCCCTCTCCCCTAAAGGAAAGATGAGCATTATATTTGTCAAAGGCAGTCAGTGTGATGCATGCACATTGTGTGCATAGACTCCTTTAATCTCATTATCTCATTAACAGTTTTGGAATGCTCCTTAGAACTCCCCAAGCCAGACAAGATCCAAAGTGAAAAACAAACAAACATTTCTAGTTGTCTTGGCCTTTCGGTACTAAATGCTAAATATCCTCTGCGGATTTGTTAAAAGCAGTTTTGTAATCAAATGACCCTGACTCAATCTACATTTTACTACTTAATATTGATAGACACCCTAAATAAATTTATCATTTTTTTGCACCCCAGTTTTGTCAACTATTACATTCAGTTAGGTATTCCAGCCACAGCATAACCATTGCAAGCCTATGAACTAATACATTGACAAACCTTAGCTCACTCTCTGGAAAGAGCAATAATAATAGCTGATAACAAACAATAGTATATGGCAGCTACCTATAAAGAATTTATCATAAAATGCATGAGCAAGACACATGAACTGAGAAGAAAATAACTGTTTGTAGTGTGTGTTATCGTCGGCCAGTGCAACCAGACCCCTGAGAATGGACGGACACAGATGGGTAGCAATATTGTCATCCCAGTAACACCCTTTCATGAAGCAGACTATTACAGTTTCAGGAAAGTGAGTGTTGTTCTTGATTCTTGGATTCTGAGGTTACTTAGAAATGAGTTTGCAGGCCCCAAAAGGGGATAGGAACTCCACAGGAAGAACAACAGAGTCAACTAACCTAGACCCTTGGTGCTCTCAGAGACTTAACCACCAACCAAAGGACATACACAGGCTGGGCCTAGGCTTCCCTGCACATAGATATCAAATGTGCAGCTTGGTCTTCATGTGGATCCTGAACAAGTAGAGTAGGAGCTATCCATAAAACTATTTGTCTGTGCCTGGGATTTGTCCTTCTAGGTGGGCTGCCTTGTCTGGATTCAGTGGGAGAGAATGCACATAACTCTGCAGAGATTTGAAGTGCTGGGGATGGGGTGGGGGGAACCAACCCCCTTGGAGAAGAGAAGGAGATGCAGAAAGGACTGTGGGAGACAGTCAGTGGTCAGGAGTAGGGCAGTGAGCCGGACATAAAGTGAATAAGCAATATAAGTAAATAAAAAATAAATAGATAGATAGGTAGATAAATAAATAAATGAAAAAAAGAAATGTGTATCATAAGAACTAGTGGCTAGACCAGTTTTATATGCATACAGTCCAATCTTCTGAATGGTTGTGTGTGTGTTGCTATCAAACAGAAGGATTTTGATGAGTGTTGCACATAAGACTTTATTATTGATATAGCTAATAAGTGTGTGTGTGTGTGAGTGTGTGTATAATTTATCATGTAATAATCCTAACTAATAATCATTAATTATATGATGTTCAATCTGCATACTAAGCATTGTGATTACATGAAGAATATATTGACTTTAATCATTCAGATTTATTGACAAAAACAAATAAGTCATCTTAGAATATAATCATTTGTAAGGCTGTTCAAAAAGAACATTTTTGGTTGTGAAAACAACTCATGGTTAAGAAAAAGCATGTATCTTGAAGAATGTATGCTTTTCTCACATCTTGTTTTTTCTTGTTCTTATAACAAAAATGCCATGTTGATATGTCAGTCATGTCCCTTGGGGGTGGGGATTACTTTCAGTGTTGGGTATCTCCTCAAGTTAATATTAAATATCTGGTGATTCTTTCCATAAAAATGTCACAAATTGCAACATACCTTTAAATTTTATTCCCAGATCCTACAGATGAGAAATAATTTAGGAAATCACTATCTGTTAATGTTAAGAGGAAAAGAGTTTGAATTATTTCTAAAACAGATCAATAATAAAGTAAATTTCTTTGTGCTAGAAAAATATGACAGATGACATAAACATACCCACACAGAATATCATTTAAGTAAGGTAGAAAATAAAATGAATACATTAAGATTATAATTTTCATTTTACCTTGACTGAGATCTTTGTAGAGTCGAGAGAAGTCTCATTCACAGTGAAGGAACACCAGCACTGCTAAGTGTTTGTTCTTATGGTTGTCCTTAATAGCAGCAATGAGGCAGGAAGCATTGCGTGAGATTAACCCAATCTGCAGATATCTATGGATATAAATGTGTAATTGTTTACCACACATTACAAAGTAAATTGTGATTTCTGGCTAAAGTTCAAGTGTATATTTTTGCAATTTAGGCAAAGATACTTAGGAATGTTGTAATGAATTATGCCATTTGTCGATGAGTTATTCAGTCACCACCCAGAAAATGGAATTCAAAATCTAAGAGCTGAGAATGTATTGATTTGTTAGTCTTGATTTCTGATGAACACTTTGGATTTTCTGGGTTTACTGTTTATTGCCGCATCTATCATCATTCATAAAATTATGTTCACCATTTGCTTTCCCAGATTAGAGAACATTGAGGATTGCAGCATGCTTACTATTTTGTTCTTTGTGCAAGTCAGCCAGCTTTACCTTGAGAGCTTAGGCAGTGATGTGGTCAACCGAATTCGGTTGCGCTGAATTAAACTGAGTCAGGTAACTAATTTTGAGAAAGGAAACAAGAAAAATAAAAACTATAAATCATCTACACCTGAGTCGATAATTAATGGTGGCAAATTTATTCTGATTGTTTCTTTTTCACCCAAAACTATTTTAATTCAGTTATAGGCCCTCCAAAGAGAATGCTCATTTCCTAGATAATAGAGTCAGGTGAAGTATCATATAATGTGCAGTATATTTGGTTGTTCATATCACATCTTTGAGGGACTGTTAGCATACCAAGAACACAATTCTGGCCTTTGCAACTCTTCTTAATCATTTTCCTTTATTTTTAAATTTCCCGACCCCATAAAATGCTATCTTTTCTGCTGCTTTAAGTACCAGGTTTTATATTGTTTTAGGATTATTTGAACTTTACATTTAACCACTTAAATGTTTTCAGGAAAGAATGTGAGTATAATGGTAACTGAATTTCAATATGAGTTTTAACTTTATCCACACAAATATTCCCAAATGCAGATTGGTCAGATGCAGCCAATTTTGGAACTGTACTACAGGTTAAAAACTCACTTTTCTAGACCATGTTACACTCACTTCTCTTAAAGCTGTACCCCTTGTCTTAGTCAGGGTTTCTATTCCTGCACAAACATCATGACCAAGAAGCAAGTTGGGGAGGAAAGGGTTTATTTGGCTTACACTTCCATACTGCTGTTCATCACCAAAAGAAGTCAGGACTGGAACTCAAGCAGGTCAGGAAGCAGGAGCTGATGCAGATGCTATGGAGGGATGTTCTTTACTGGCTTGCTTCACCTGGCTTGCTCAGCCTGCTCTCTTATAGAACCCAAGACTACCAGCCCAGAGATGGTGCCACCTACAAGGGGCCTTTCCCCCTTGATCACTAATTGAGAAAATGCCTTACAGTTGGATCTCCTGGAGGCATTTCCCCAACTGAAGCTCCTTTCTCTGTGATAACTCCAGCTGTGTCAAGTTGACACAATACTAGCCAGTACACCCCCCATTTCAGGTGAAATGTCAACTTTTAAGTTAAGGAAGAGATGTCAAAGGAAACCATCTCCACGACAGCAGACTATAGAACAGACTGATGTCAAGGCTGATTGCACCGAAGTCGCATTAGCATTTTGTAGGTCAGGAAATACTGTCCACTAAAGTAAAGCACAGTGCTCTGGTGTTTAGCAATCACATTTTATAATACTAAGATGGTTTCCCCGCACACAATTAAATATGCATTATTTTAGTGATCTTAATTACTTTTGACTGCTTTACACTTGCACCTATATTCACTCAAGTGCATTGGAAAATAAATGTTAAATAGATTGTGTATGTTATTCCTGAAGCAGCTTCTCTGAGTCTCTGTCCCAGGGCTCAATGTTCTCATTGCCAGGGAGGCAGGACTGCCTCATACCATTGACCTCCTTAACCAAGCAGATACTCTCATTCTGTCAGCTTCTCTGCTGCTGCTGCTGCTGCTGCTGCTACTACTACTACTACTACTTTTAAGACATGATTATGAGAGTTGTTCACACAAAGAACTTTTGGGTAAAGTCAGGATCTGTTTTCATATTCTTCAAAATGTGTAGGATTATTAATATTGCGGGAAATATTAAAAAAGAGCCGACACGTTCCCATGCGTGTGCCAGCAATTCTCTGGCCTAGAAGCCTGGCAGGCCAGGCACTGGAGTGCAAGGGCCGACCTGTTTTTATCTTGTGGAGATTCTGACTCAGAACTCCAAAATCTCTTCACCCCGCTCTCTAGGTTCCCACTGGTGCGTCATTACCACGCTAGCCCCATGCTTCAATACCCCACAGCCTTTGTGATGCACATCAGATAAAAACCCAGTCAAGTCACCAACAACTATAATCCTAGTCTTTTAAGCCATATTCAATCTAATTTCTCCAGTGGCGAATCCACCAGGATTCACCCTGTAAGACCCCTGAAGCTGGGCCTCCGCTCAAGTCCCGGGATGAGCTGACTGGTACCCCAATGACCCCAGAGAAAACCGCACCTGATGCAAACTGCAAGAGGTTTTATTATCAGCTAGCTGAGAACTCGTGCCACGAAGGGCAGGGGAGTTCGACCCTGAGCTGTAACAGTAAGGGGCTTTTGACAGCTAGCTGAGGGATTGCGAGGAGTTGGGAGGAGGATTGGGAGGAGCTGGGAGGAGCTGGGAGGAGCTGGGCAGAGTTCTTCTCTTCCTGGTGTCCTTGGTGAAATTTACAAGGCAGAAGAAGTGGGGAGAGAGTTCTTTCTGAATTTTTATCTCCTGTCCTCGGCACAGGAAGCCAGGCAAGTGCCTGGCTGGGTCTTTTACAATTATCGCATCTCTGGTTGTAAAGTATAGAAACAAAAAGGCTTTTTGCTGGCTATAGAGAACAAAGAGCTTCTTTCTAGCTGTATTTTTAGAGATCAGGGAAAACAAGCTTGGGGAAATGTTTTAGGGGCTTTACCTTTCAGGGAGAAACGCTTTCAGCTGGGGTCTTACAACCCTAAGCTGGGAGACACTAGTAACTACATCTTGTCCTCACACTATCCCTGTCCATAAAGATGCCCTCTCTCTCACCTCCTCCTATCTTTCCCTATCCAAACCGGAAGTCCTTCCTACTTGCTCAGTGATTGGCTCCTTTATTCATTAGGGGATTGCTTCACAAGAAGTCACCTGAGTCTGAAACCCCCTCCCAGGAGAGCTGAGTTAGCATCAAAATGCAAACAGCACCAGGTCCATCCAAAGCAATTAATGCAAATCATGGAATGCAATACAGAACCAACGTGCTTAAAGTATGATAGTTGTACTAGTAGTGTTGCGGTTGCCATGTGGCCAACAAAGATCAGCATTTTTTTTCCATTGATTATTTTTTCCTTTTCCATCTCAATATCTGGTCCCCTCTCTTCATAGTCGCTGCCTCCCTCTGCTTCTTCTCCTATTCCTGCTTCTCCTTCTCCTCAGAGAAGAGGAAGTCTCCCCTGCATATCACCCCACCATGGCACATCAAGTCTAAGCAGCATTAGGCACATCCTCTCCCACTGAGGCCAGACAAGGCAGCACAGTAGTGGGACAAACTGGATCCACAGAGAAGCAACAGATTCACAGACATCCCCTGCTCCAGTTCTGGGGGACCCACATGAAGACCATGCTGCACATCTGTTAACATGTGTGTGTGGGGGGGAGGGGGGGATGGTTAGGTCAAGCCCAAGCTTGCTTGCTCTTAGGTTGATAGTGCACTCTCTGGGAACCCCCAATGGTCCAGGTTAGTTCACTCTATTGGTCTTCCTATGAAGTTCCTATGTCCTTAGGAGCCCCCAATCTCCCCATGACTCTTCCAAAAGACTCTTCAAGTTCTGTCTAATGTTAAGCTGTGGGTCTCCTCATTTGCTTTAGTAGCTTCGGAGTGGAGCCTCTCAGGCGACAGTGATGCTAGGCTCCTATCTGCAAGCTTAAAAGAGTATCATTAGTAGTGTCAGGGATTGGTTCTTGCCCGTGGGATCAGTTTCAATTTGAGCCAGTCATTGGTTACTCATTCCCTCCACCTTTGCTCCGTCTTAGTCCCTGCACTTCTTATTGGCAGGATATATTTTGAAACAAGGGATTTTTGTGTGAGTTTCTTATCCTTCCCCTGGGAGTTCTGCCTGGCTACAGGAGGTGGCCAATTTTTGTCTCCATGTCCCCAACAGTTCAGAGTCTCAACTAGGGTCATCACCATAGACTCCCTTGGGCCTCCCCCATCCCAGGTCTCTGCATGTCCCGGAGATTCCATTTTCCCTCTCCCACTGTTAATTTCTGTTCTTTCTCGACTCCTGTCCCAACTTCTGATCCTTTCATCATGTTGTCCTCCCAATGCAGTATCCTACCCAGTTTCCTCCATCCAACCACTTCCTAAATCTATTTCATTTTCCCTTTTGAGAAATATTTAAGCATTTTCCCTAGGGTCCTCCTTGTTATTTGGTTTCTTTGGGTCTGTAGATTGTAGCATAGTTATCCTGTACTTTATGGCTAATATTCACCAATACATGAGTACATACCATGCATGTCCTTTTGTTTCTGGTTTACCTCATTCAGGATACTTTTTTGGTTTCATTTATTTGCCTGAAAAATTCATCATGTCTTTGTTTTTGATGGCTGAGTAGTATTCCATTGTGTAGATACATCACATTTTCTGTATCCATTCTTTAGTTGATAGGCATTTAGGTCATTTCCAGTTTCTGGCTATTATGAATAAAGCTGCTATGAACATAGTTGAGCAAGTGTCCTTGTGGGATGGTGGAGCATCTCTTGGGTATAGGCTCAGGAATGGGATAACTGTGTCTTGAGATAGAACTATTCCCAGTTTTCTGAGAAACTTCCAAATTGATTTCCAAAGTGGTTGTACATGTTTGCACTCCTGCCAGCACTGGGAAAGTGTTCCTCTTACTCCACATCCTTGCCAGCATTTGTTTTGATTTTAGCCATTCTGATGATTATAAGATGGAATCTGAGAGTCATGTTGATTTACATTTCCCTGATGATGGATGCTGAAAATGTTTTTAAGTGTTTCTCTGCCATTTGAGATTCTTCTGCTAAGAATTCTCTGTTTAGCTATATATCCTATTTTTAATTGGGTTGATTTGGGTGATTGTTATCTAACTTCTTGAGTTCTTTTTATATTGTGGATGTTAGCCTTCTGTCAGATGTAGGGTTGGTGAAGATATTTTCCCAATTTCTGGCTGCTGTTTTGGTCAGTTGACAGTACCCATTGCCTCAGAGAAACTTTACAGTTTCGTGAGGTTCCATTTATTAATTGTTTATCTCAGTGCCTAAGATGTTGGTGTTCTTCTGTTCACGACATTGTATTCTGTACAATGAGTTCAAGGCTATTCCCTACTTTCTGTTCTAGTCCATTTAGTCCATTTAGTTTTACACTGAGGTCTTTGGTCTACTTGAACTTGAATGTTGAGCAGGTAATGAATATGGATTATTTGTATTCTTTTTAAAAGTCATGTTATTCATTTACATTTCAAATAATATCCCCCTTCCTGTTTTCTCCTCCAGAATTCCCCATCCCATCCCAATTCCCTTTTGCCTCTATGAGGGTGCTCCTCCACACACTCATCCTTGCTTCACCCCTCTAGCATCCCCCTACACTGGTACATTAAGCCTCCATAGAACCAAGGGCCTCCCCTCCCATTGATGCCAGATAGGGCCATACTCTGCTATATATGTAGCTGGAGCCATGGATCCCTCCATGTATACTCTTTGGTTGGTTGTCATTCAGTTAGACAGGCACCATTTTATTGAATATGATCTCCCTTTTCCATTGTATGGTTTTGACTTCTTTGTCAAAATCAAGTGTCCATAGGTATATGGGTTTATTTCTGGGTCTTTGATTTCATTCCATTGATAAACCTGTGTGTTTCTATGCCAATACCACACAGTTTTGTTGTTGTTTTTTGTTTCATTTTGTTTTGTTTTGTTTTATGCTATTGCTCTCTAATATAGGTCAACGTCAAGGATTATGATACCTTCCTGGAGTATTTTTTATTCTATAGGATTGTTTTGTTTTTCCATATGAATTTGAGAATTGTTCATTTAAGGTCTGTAAAGCATTGTGTTCGAATTTTGATGGAAATTGCAATGAATCCATACAATGCTTCTAGTAAAGGGGCCATGTTCATTATTTAAATTATAACAAACAATAAGCATGGGGGATCTTTCCATCTTCTGATATCTTCAATTTCTTTCTTTCTTCAGGGACTTGAAATTCTTGTGAGAAAGGTCTTTCACATGCTTGGTTAGAGGTACACCAAGATACTTTCTATTATTTGTGGTTATTGTGAAAGTGGTTGTTTCCCTGATTTCTCTCTAAGGCCATTTTTCATTTTTGTAAAGATGGGCTACAAATTTCTTTGTATTCAGCCACTTTACTGAAGGTGTTTATCAGCTGTTGAAGTTCTCTGGTGGATTTTTGGGAGGGTCACTTATGTATACTATCATATCATCTGCAAGTAGTGATACTTTGATTTTTTTTTTCATTTCTAGTTTGTATCACCTGATTTTCTTTAGTTGTCTGATCTAGCTAGGACTTAAGTACTATTTTGAAGAGATCAGGAGAAGAGTGGACAGTCTTGTCTTGTCCCTGATTTTAGTGGAATTGCTTTAAATTTCTTTCAATTTAATGTGATGGTGGCTGTCAGCTTATTATATATAGTCTTTTCTGTGTTTATATGGGAACCATTCATCCCTGATCTCTCCAAGATTTTAATCATGAAGGGGTGTTGGATTTTGTTAAAGAGTTTTTGATATCTAGTGAGATGGTCATAACATTTTTATTTTTCTTTTCATTTGTTTGTATGGTGGATTACATTGGTAGATATTTGTATATTGAGCCACCTGCAATCTTGGAATGAAGTCCACTTGATATGGTAGATGATATTTTTGATGTGTTATTGGATTTGGGTTGCCAGTAGTTTATTGATCACTTTGTCTCAATTTTCATAAGGGAGAGATTAGTCTGAAACTCTTTTTTTTCAAGACAGGGTTTTTCTGATTAGCCCTGGCTGTCCTGGAACTCACTCTGTAGACCAGGATGGCCTCGAACTCAGAAATTTGCCTGCCTCTGCCTCCCAATTGCTGGCATTAAAGGCATACGCCACCACTGCCCAGCTAGTCTGAAACTCTTTATTGAGTCTTTGTGAGTTTAGGTAACATGGTGACTGTGGCCTCATAGAATGAGTTTGTCAATGTTACTTCTCTTTCTATTTTTGTGGAGTAGTTTGAGAAGCATTGATATTATCTCTTCTTTGAAAGTCTGGTAGAATCCTAGACTAAAACCATCTGGCCCTATTCTTTTTGTGCTTGGGAGACTAACAATTGCTTCTATTTTCTTACGGTTATAGAGCTGTTTAAATAGTTTACCTGATCTTCATTTAACTTTGGTGAGTAGTATCTGTCTAGAAAATCATTCATTTCATTTAGCTCTTCCAACATTGTGGAGTACATGCTTTATCAGTAAGACCTAATGATTCTTTGATTTTTCCCAAGTGTCTGTTTTTATGTTTCCCTTTTCAGTTCTGACTATTTACTTTGGGTACAGTCTCTCTGCCTTTGAGTTAGTTTGGCTAAGGGTTTGTCTATCTTGTTGATTTTTTTTCAAAGAACCAGTTCTTAGTTTTGTTGATTCTTTTTTATTGTTCTATTTGTTTCTAATTGATTTCAGCTCTGAGTTTGACTGTTTCCTGCTATCTACCCCTCTTGGATTCTTGGGTGTATTTGCTTCTCTTTATTTTTTAGTGCTTTCAGGAGTAGATTTATATTGTTACTATGAGAACTTTTCCAATTTCTTTATGAAGACCCTTAGTGCTATGAGCTTTCCTCTTAGCACTGCTTTCCTTGTGGCCGATAAGTGTTGGTATGTTGCCTTCATTTCCATTTATAAAGTCATTAATTTATTTCTTCCCTGACCCAGTGATCATTAAGTAGAGAGCTGTTCCAAGTCCATGCATATGTGGACGTTCTTCTGTTTCTGATGTTGTTTAAGTCTAGCTGTAATCCATGATGGTCTGATAGAATAAAAAAAGTGATTTCAATTTTCTTGCATCTGATGAAGATCAATTTGGCCTACTATATGGTCACTTTTGGAGAAGGTTCCATGAACTGCTGAGAAGGAGGTATAATCATTTGTGTTTGGGTGAAACTTCTGTAGATATCTATGAGGGCCATTTAGTTACTACCCTCGGTGTTATTTCTCTCTTTACATTCAGTCTCAATGATTTGTGTATTTGTGAAAGTGGGGTGTTGACATCTATTATTCATGCTGAGGGTTTCATGTGTGATTTAAGCTTTAGTACTGTTTCTTTTGCGAATATAGATGCTCCAAATGGTTGAGATGTCACCTTGCTGAATTATTTTCTTGATGAGTATCAAGTGTCCTTTTACATCTTTTTTGGTTCCTTTTGGTTGAAAGTCAATTTTATTAGATAGAGAATGGCTACTCCAGTTTGTTTCTTGCCTCCATTTCCTTGGAAAACCTTTTCCATCCCTTTTTTCTGAGGTAATGTCTATCTTTGATGCTGAGGTGTGTTTCTTGTATGCAGCAGAATGATGGATCCTTTTTATGTAACCACTCTGTTCAAATGTGGCTATTGAGATCTAATGACCAATGATTGTTGTTTCCTGTTATTTTGGTGTTAGTGGTGTTTGTGTGTGCACAAATGTGTGTGTGTGTATGTGTGTGTGTTTCTCTTCTTTTGGTTTTCCTTGTGTGGAATTATCTATAGCTTACATTTTGTTGAGTATCGTTATACTTGTATTGGAGATTTCCTTCTGGTATCCTCTATAGAACTGGATTGGTGGAAAATATTGTTTAAATTTTGTTTTGTCATAGAATACTTTGTTTTTTCCATCTATGGTGATTGAAAATGTTTCTAGATTTAGTGGGATCTCTTAGAGACTGTAAAACATCTTCAAAGGGCCTTCTGGCTTTTTAAGTCTCTGTTGAGTAGTCTGGTGTAATTCTAATAGGTCTTGCCTTTATTTGTTACTTGGCCTTTATTCCTCATGGCTTTTAATATTCTTTCTTTGTTCTATGCATTTAGTGTTTTATTATTACGTGGCTTGTGGCTTTTCTTTGCTGGTCCACTCAAAGTGGTATTATGTAAGCTTCTAGTACATTTGTAGACATCTAGTTTTCTTAGGTTAGGGAATTTTTTTTCCCATAGTTTTGGTGAAGATATTTTCTTGTCCTTTTTACCTAGGAATCTTCTTTTACTTTTATTATTCTTAGGTTTGGTCTTTTAATAGTTTTGTGTTAGCAACTTTTTGCTTTAACATTTTCTTTGACATATGCATTAATTTCTTTTATGGTATCTTCTATGCCTGAGACTCTCCCTTCCATCTCTTGTTCTCTTGGTGATCCTTGTGTTAGTAGTTCCTGTTCTGTTTCCTAGGGTTTCTGTCTCCAGAATTCCCTCACATTGGGTTTCTAGATTTCTATTTTCTTTCTTTTCTTTTTTTTTTTTTTTTTTTTTTTTTTTTTTTTTTTATACTGAAGGATGTGTTTCTTTCCCTTTTTTTTTTTTGTGGATTCTATTTTTTTAAATATAATTTTAATTAGGTATTTTCGTCATTTACATTTCCAATGCTATCCCAAAAGCCCCCCATACCATCCTCCCCACTGCCCTACCCACCCACTCCCAATTTTTGGCCCTGGCGTTCCCCTGTACTGGGGCATATAAAGTTTTCATGTCCAATAGGCCTCTCTTTCCAGTGATCACCGACTAGGCCATCTTTTGATACATATGCAGCTAGAGTCAACAGCTCCAGGGTACTAGTTAGTTCATAATGTTGTTCCACCTATAGGGTTGCAGATCCCTTTAGCTCCTTGGGTACTTTCTCCAGCTCCTCCATTGGGGGCTCTGTGATCCATCCAATAGCTGAATGTGAGCATCCACTTATGTGTTTGTCTTACAAGAGACAGCTACATCTGGCTCCTTTCAGCAAAATCTTGCTAGTATATGCAATGGTGTCAGCTTTGGAGGCTAATTATGGGATGGATCCCTGGATATGGCAGTCTCTAGATGGTCTATCCTTTTGTCTCAGCTCCAAACTTTGTCTCTGTAACTCCTTCCATTGGTGTTTTGTTCCCAATTTTAAGAAGGGGCAAAGTGTCCACTCTTTGGTCTTCGTTCTTCTTCAGTTTCATGTGTTTTGCAAATTGTAACTTATATCTTGGATATTCTAAGTTTCTGGGCTAATATCCACTTATCAGTGAGTACATATCATGTGAGTTCTTTTGTGATTGAGCAACCTCACTCAGGATAATGCCCTCCAGGTCCATCTATTTGCCTAGGAATTTCATAAATTCATTCTTTTTAATAGCTGAGTAGTACTCCATTGTGTGAATGTACCACATTTTTTTAATCCATTCCTCTGTTGAGGGGCATCTGGGTTCTTTCCAGCTTCTGGCTATTATAAATAAGGCTGCTACAAACATAGTGGATCATGTGTCCTTCTTACCTGTTGGAACATCTTCTGGATATATGCCCAGGAGAGGTATTGTGGGATCCCCTGGTAGTACAATGTCCAATTTTCTGAGGAACTGCCAGACTGATTTCCAGAGTGGTTGTACAAGCCTGCAATCCCACCAACAATGGAGGAGTGTTCCTCTTTCTCCACATCCTCGCCAGCATCTGCTGTCACCTGAATTTTTGATCTTAGCCATTCTGACTGGTGTGAGATAGAATCTCAGGGTTGTTTTAATTTGCATTTCTCTGATGATTAAGGATGCTGAACATTTTTTCAGGTATTTCTCAGTCATTTGGTATTCCTCAGGTGGGAATTCATTGTTTAGCTCTGAGTCCCAATTTTAATGGGGTTATTTGATTTTCTGGAGTCTACCTTCTTGAGTTCTTTATATATATTGGATATTAGTCTTCTATCTGATTTAGGATAGGTAAAGATCCTTTCCTAATCTGTTGGTGGCCTTTTTTGTCTTATTGATGGTGTCTTTTGCCTTACAGAAGCTTTGCAGTTGCATTAGGTCCCATTTGTCAATTCTCGATCTTACAGCACAAGCCATTGCTGTTCTATTCAGGAATTTTTCCCCTGTGCCCATATCTTTGAGGATTTTCCCCACTTTCTCCTCTATAAGTTTCAGTGTCTCTAGTTTTATGTAGAGCTCCTTGATCCACTTAGATTTGACCTTAGTACAAGGAGATAGGAATGGATCAATTCGCATTCTTCTACATTATAACCACCAGTTGTGCCAGCACCATTTGTTGAAAATGCTGTCTTTTTTCCACTGGATGGTTTTAGCTCCCTTGTCAAAGATCAAGTGACCATAGTTGTGTGGATTCATTTCTGGGTCTTCTATTCAATTCCATTGGTCTGCCTGTCTTTCACTATACCAGTACCATGCAGTTTTTGTCACAATTGCTCTGTAGTAAAGCTTTAGGTCAGGAATGGTGATTCCACCAGAGGTTCTTTTATCCTTGAGAAGAGTTTTTGCTATCCTAGGTTTTTTGTTATTCCAGATGAATTTGCAGATAGCTCTTTCTAATTCATTGAAGAATTGAGTTGGAATTTTGATGGGGATTGCATTGAATCTGTAGATTACTTTTCTCAAGATAGCCATTTTTACAATGTTGATCCTGCCAATCCATGAGCATGGGAGATCTTTCCATCTTCTGAGATCTTCTTTAATTTCTTTCTTCAGAGACTTGAAGTTTTTATTATACAGATCTTCCACAAGGGAGCTAAAACCATCCAGTGGAAAAAAGACAGGATTTTCAACAAAGAGTGCTGACACAACTGGTGGTTATAATGTAGAAAAATGCTAATTGATGATCCATTCCTATCTCCTTGTACTAAGGTCAAATCTAAGTGGATAAAGGAGCTCTACATTTACTTCCTTAGTTAGAGTCACGCCAAGATATTTTATATTTGTGACTTTTGAGAAGGGTGTTGTTTCTCTAATTTCTTTCTCAGGCTGTTTATTCTTTGTGTAGAGAAAGGCCATTGACTTGTTTGAGTTAAGTTTATATCCAGGTACTTCACCGAAGCTTTTTATCAGGTTTAGGAGTTCTCTAGTGGAATTTTTAGGTTCATATACATATACTATCATATCATCTGCAAAAAGTGATATTTTGACTTCTTCTTTTTAAATTTTTATCCCCTTGATCTCCTTTTGTTGTCGAATTGCTCTGGCTAGGACTTCAAGTGCAATGTTGGGAGAGAGTGGGCAGCCTTGTCTAGTCCATGATTTTAGTGGGATTGCTTCCAGTTTCTCACCATTTACTTTGATGTTGGCTACTGGTTTGCTGTATATTGCTTTAATCATGTTTAGGTATGAGCCTTGAATTCCTGATCTTTCCAAGACTTTTATCATGAATGGGTGTTGGATTTTGTCAAATGCTTTCTCCTCATCTAACAAGATGATAATGTGGGTTTTGTCTTTAAGTTTGTTTATATAATGGATTACGTTGATGGATTTTCATATATTAAACCATCCCTGCATCCTTGGAATAAAACCTACTTCGTCAGGATGGATGATTGCTTTAATATGTTCTTGGATTCGGTTAGCGAGAATTTTATTGAGGATTTTTGCATCGATATTCATAAGAGAAATTGGTCTGAAGTTCTCTATCTTTGTTGGGTCTTTCTGTGGTTTAGGTATCAGAGTAATAGTGGCTTCATAAAATGAGTTGGGTAGAGTACCTTCTACTTCTATTTTGTGGAAGAGTTTGTGCAGAACTGGAATTAGATCTTCTTTGATGGTCTGAGAGAACTCTGCACTAAACCCGTCTGGTCCTGGGCTTTTTTTGGCTGGGAGACTATTAATAACTGCTTCTATTTCTTTAGGTGATATGGGACTGTTTAGAAGGTCAACTTGATCCTGATTCAACTTTGGTACCTGGTATCTGTCTAGAAATTTGTCCATTTCGTCCAGGTTTTCCAGTTTTGTTGAGTATAGCCTTTTGTAGAAGGATCTGATGGTGTTTTGGATTTCTTCAGGATCTGTTGTTATGTCTCCCTTTTCATTTCTGATTTTGTTAATTAGGATGCTTTCCCTGTGCCCTCTAGTGTGTCTGGCTAAGGGTTTATCTATCTTATTGATTTTCTCAAAGAACCAGCTCCTCATTTGGTTGATTCTTTGAATAGTTCTTCTTGTTTCCACTTGGTTGTTTTCACCCCTGAGTTTGATTATTTCCTGCCATCTACTCTTCTTGGGTGAATTTTCTTCCTTTTGTTCTAGAGCTTTTAGGTGTGTTGGCAAGCTGCTAGTATGTGCTCTCTCTAGTTTCTTTTTGGAGGCACTCACCAGAGCTATGAGTTTCCCTCTTAGAAATGCTTTCATTGTGTCCCATGAGTTTGGGTATGTTGTGTCTTCATTTTCATTAAACTCTAAAAAGGCTTTAATTTCTTTCTTTATTCCTTCCTTGACCAAGGTATCATTGAGAAGAGTGTTGTTCAGTTTCCACGTGAATGTTGGCTTTCTATTATTTATGTTGTTATTGAAGATCAGCCTTAGTCCATGGTGATCTGATAAGATGCATGGGACAATTTCAATATTTTTGTATCTGTTGAGGCCTGTTTTGTGACCAATTATATGGTCAATTTTTGAGAAGGTCCCGTGAGATGCTGAGAAGAAGGTATATCCTTTTGTTTTAAGATAAAAGGTTCTGTAGTTATCTGTTAAATCCATTTGTTTCATGTCTTCTGTTACTTTCACTGTGTCCCTGTTTATTTTCTGTTTCCACAATCTGTCGATTGATGAAAGTTTTGTGTTGAAGTCTCCCACTATTATTGTGTGAGGTACAATGTGTGCTTTGAGCTTTACTAAAGTGTCTTTAATGAATGTGGCTGCCCTTGCATTTAATGCATAGATATTCAGAATTGAGAGTTCCTCTTGGAGGATTTTACCTTTGATGAGTATGGTGTGTCCCTCCTTGTCTTTTTTGATAAGTTTGGGTTGGAAGTCGATTTTATTCGATTTTAGAATGGCTACTCCAGCTTCTTTCTTCAGACCATTTGCTTGGAAAATTGTGTTCCAGCCTTTCGCTCTGAGGTAGTGTCTCTTTTTCCCTGGGATGGGTTTCCTGTAAGCAGCAAAATGTTGGGTCCTGCTTGTGTAGCCAGTCTGTTAGTCTGTCTTTTTATTGGGGAGTTGAGTCAATTGATATTAAGAGATATTAAGGAAAAATAATTGATGCTTCCTATTATTTTTGTTGTTAGAGTTGGCATTCTGTTCTTGTGGCTGTCTTCTTTTTGGTTTGTTGAAGGATTACTTTCTTATTCTTTGTAGGGTGTTGTTTCTGTCCTTCTATTGGTTTTTTTCTGTTATTATCCTTTGAAGGGCTGGATTCTTGGAAAGATAATGTGTGAATTTGGTTTTGTTGTGGAATACTTTGGTTTCTCCATTTATGGTAATTGAGAGTTTGGCCGGGTATAGTAGCCTGGGCTGGCATTTGTGTTCTCTTAGTGTCTGTATAACATCTGTCCAGGCTCTTCTGGCTTTCATAGTCTCTGGTGAAAAGTCTGGTGTAATTCTGATAGGCCTGCCTTTATATGTTACTTGACTTTTTCCCTTACTGCTTTTAATATTCTATCTTTTTTTAGTGCATTTGTTATTCTGATTATTATGTGTTGGGAGGAATTTCTTTTCTGGTCCAGTCTATTTGGAGTTCTGTAGGCTTCTTGTATGTTCATGGGCACCTCTTTCTTTAGGTTTGGGAAGTTTTCTTCTATAATTTTGTTGAAGATATTTTCTGGCCCTTTAAGTTGAAAATCTTCATTCTCATCTACTCCTATTATCTATAGGTTTGGTCTTCTCATTGTGTCCTGGATCTTCTGGATGTTTTGAGTTAGGATCTTTTGGCATTTTTTTTTTTTATTGTTTTGCCAATGTTCTCTATGGAATATTCTGCACCTGAGATTCTCTCTTCCATCTCTTGTATTCTGTTGCTGATGCTCGCATCTATGGTTCCAGATTTCTTTCCTAGGTTTTCTATTTCGAGTGTTGCCTCACTTTGGGTTTTCTTTATTGTGTCTACTTCCCTTTTTAGGTCTTGGATGGTTTTATTCAGTTCCATCACCTGTTTGGTCGTGTTTTCCTGCAATTCTTTAAGGGATTTTTGTGCTTCCTCTTTAAGGTCTTCTACCTGATTAGCAGTGTTCTCCTGTATTTCTTTAAGTGAGTTATTAAAGTCCTTCTTGATGTCCTCTACCATCATAATGAGATATGCGTTTAAATCTCGGACTATCTTTTCGGGTGTGTTGGGGTGCCCAGGACTGGGTAGGGTGAGAGTGCTGCGTTCTGATGATGGTGAGTGGTCTTGGTTTCTGTTAGTAAGATTCTTACATTTGCCTTTTGCCTTCTGGTAATCTCTGGAGTTAGTTGTTATAGTTGTCTCTGGTTAGAGCTTGTTCCTCAGGTGATTATGTTAGCCTCTATCTGCAGACCTGGGATACTAGCACTCTCCTGAGTTTCAGTGTTCAGAGTACTCTCTGCAGGCAAGCTCTCCTCTTGCAAGGAAGGTGCCCTGATAACTGGTGTTTGAACCTGCCTCCTGGAAGAAGTTGTGATCCACTTTCAAGAGGTCCTAAGATCCCATGGAGATTCCTGTGGGGACTTTTGGGGTGTCCGCATACTCTGTGCCCAATGAGCCCTGGTGCTGGCGCGGACTGGAAGGGACTTGTGACCCTGATCAGGCAGGGTTTTCTGCTTTTCTAATTAATGCAGTCTCGGGTCCCGCAAGATTGGATTGGAGCAGAAGTTGTGTTTCACTCACCAGAGGTCTTAAGATCCTGTGGAGGGTCCTGTGGGGACCTTGCGGGTGTTCGCAGACTCTGTGCCCAAGGTACCCTGGTGATGGCGTGGACCGGAAAGGCTCTGTTTTCATTTTCATGGTTTGAACAGTTTTATTTCTATCACGTTTTTTATCACATTTTACTATATTTCATTATATTTATTCATTTCCTCTTTAAGGACTTCCACCTATTTGTATTTTCCTGTATTTCATTAAAGGACTTATTAATTTCCTCTTTAAAGGCTTTTATCATCTTTATTAGATTAGTTTGAAGGTCATATTTTGCTATGCAGGTGTATGAGAATATTCAGAGCTTGCTGTATTAGGATAGCTAGATTGTGGTGATAGCATATTGCTTTGACTTTTGTTGATTGTGCTCTTATGCCGACCTTTAGGCTGTCTGGTTCTCCCTAGTGTGTTATACCTGATGGGAGCAGGCATTTGGGGTTGTAGGTAGAGCTGGTAGTCCCTGGTGGTAGCAGGCTTCCAGGGATGTTTGCCAAGCTGGTTGGTCCTGATGACTTCAGGCTTCTGTTTGTCCTGGGTGTAGGCAGTCCTACCAGGATGCAAATAGAGCTCCTTGATGTTCAAAAGCCCCTGCTTGTTCTGGGCAGTAGCCAGTATTCAGAAATGCAGGTAATATTGTAGCCAAGGGAAATAGCGTGCAGAGGGGGCAGGGTGAAGCTTACTGTTTTCTGGGTATTCCCTGAGGGGCTGGCAGGCAAAGAACTGGGTAGGAGTCTCATCATGTGGTCATTGATGGCTCAAGGCATGCAACAATCAGCATCTTAAATGATGGAAGTGTGGGCCTGGTAAATAGTTCAGAGGCAATCCCTAGGAAACCTGATACCCTGTTATGGCTTCTGAGTGCAGCATCAATAACATGCATATATCCATGCATGTGTTGGTCTACACAAGTACATGCATGCATAGACACACACACATTCATGAGCACAGACACATGCAAAACATTCACACACACACACAAACATGCATACACATATGCACATACACACACACGTAACGCACACAACACGTACTACACACAATTTTAAAAATAAAACCTTAAAAATAAGAATCAAATATGATAGTAAAGAATAGTCATATTTAAGGATAACTAACAACTTAAGCTCCAGTTAGTAACTTGTGTGCTTATATATACATTATTTCAGAAATATCGACTAAAGCTTTGTATAATTTCTGGATCTATTAAAACATAATTTACTATCATTCTAAAGATGCTTGAGGCCTATTAACTGTTCCATTAAAATTTTTAAAATACATTTGATTGATATTAGTCTTACACACTATATATGTTAAATGTTCCCAATTTGTTTTCATATGTTTTTATACTATGATTAAAAAATGCAACAGGAACTGGGGCAGTGCACCCAGAAGTTAGGAGTACTTGCTGTTCTTTCAAAGGACCTGAGTTCAGTTCCCAGAACCCACATTTGGCTAGCAATAGGGAATTTGATTGCCTCTCCATCCTGTTTTCACACACACACACACACACACACACACACACACACACACACGATCATACATTATACACACATACACACTCACACTACACACAGAGGGAAACACACATACATACACTCTGACACACACAGACATACTGCACGCACAGACATGCAACATATGCAGACCCACATACACACACTCTACACACACAGACACATATGCAAACACACACAGACACATGGACACACACTACACACCCAGACACACATACAAATTCACACACACAAACAAAACTCACATATTCATACACACTCAACACAAACACACACACACACATGCTCACACAAAAATTAAAATTAATCTTTGAAAGTAAATCAAGGAACTGGAGAGATGGTTCAGCACTGAGTACTCTTCCTGAGGTCCTGAGTTCAATTCCCAGCAACCACATAGTGACTCACAACCATCTGTAATGGGGTGTGATGCCCTCTTCTGGTGTGTCTGAAGACAGCGACAGTGTACTCACATATATAAAATAAATCTTAAAAAAAAAAAAAGTAAATCAAATAACTCCCCAGCTGGAAGTGGCAATTCTTTTTTCTAGTTCCATATAATCAGGCCTTTGAGATAGGAAGGTCACCCTAGTCCTGGACTCCCTTCTCCCATCTCAGAAAAGCAATTCAAAAAACAGTTAAAAACAAACCAGCTGATGAGATGTATGTTGACATATTACATGTGCACTGATCTCTTTTGATCACTGAACTCTACTCTCTCACCTCTCAGAACAAAGAAGTATTAAGGATAAATCTATGATCCCTTCAACTAATAATTTTTTAATCATTTGTCTACCTCAGGTCCCATCAGTAGTGTGTTGGTGAATAACTATGGCAGCCGGCCTGTGGTGATAGTGGGAGGACTATTATGCTGCATTGGAATGATCTTGGCTTCTTACAGCAACAGCGTGATAGAGCTTTATCTCACCGTTGGCTTCATTGGAGGTAATCCAGGTTCTGCTTTCATCTGAACTGTATGAAAAGCATGAGCAAGAAACAATTCTCAATGTTTTGTTTGAATTTATTTTTAAAAGTAAGTCTATTCTGAGGTATTTTTCTCTGATACATTAAAATACTAGCTGGAGTAGGGATAAATGATTTTAAAAGTTACCATACAGTTTTGCATGTGTCATCCTGCAGGTGTGGAAATGTAGACAATTCTGGTTGGTTTGATGTTTTACTCTTGAGTGAGTTGAGGTGGAGGAGATTCCCACACAGGTGAGAGTAAGCACAGCGGGCTTTGATGAACTGAAAGACAGTCTATGGTTTTAGAGCTTTATTTTAGAAAGGCTGGGAGAGAGGAGAGAAGGTAAGAGAAAGAGAGAGAGAGGGAGAGAGAGAGAGAGAGAGAGAGAGAGAGTAAAAGAGAGAGTGAGAGGAGAGCAAGAGGAGAGTGAGAGGAGAGAGGAGCAGAGAGAAGAGTAAGGTGAGTAAGAGCCAAGCAGCCCCTCTTATGGTAGGCTGTTATCTTTACTGTTGCTAGGTAACTGGGAGGTGTCTAGCCTGAAGGTCAGAATCTTGGGACATTGTCTATGTGACTAAAAGCCATACTTCTCCTTTGGGGGGTGTGGGGGGTTTGGGGGATCTTAACTTTGACAGGAACCTTGAGTCCAGGAGATATGAGGGAACTCCTTCTGTCCCATGTAGGTGAATTATCACCACCCGGTCCCGGGGTTCACCTCTTAACTAGACTGGAGACCAGACTGTCTGTGTATACTTCTGGATAATAAAGGCTAAATTAACATTTTCTCTTTAGTTTTAAACTGAGATCAGTCTAGATTTAAACTCATAAGCTATTTGCTGAAGAAAAAATTAGGCTTTAGAGGCTAATGAATAGTAGTCATTACAATAATTGCTATATTTATTATAATATTATATATATGTTTTTATATATTATTATGTATTATATAGTATATAATATTGTAAAACCAGCATAGGTGAAATTGAAGTAAGAAATTGTGAGTCCAATGTTAATTTGGATTGCACAGTGAGTTCAAGACCCAACTGAACTACATACTAAGAGCAACAAAAGTAAAGAACTACAATAATAGTGATGAACACTCTTTGCATTTGTCACCTCTCCATGTGACTCTGGCATTTCATATGATATTTTTGATACTTTAAATGTCAAACCTAAGCATTCCATATCAAAGCCAAGCACTGTTGTGGGGAGACTGCCCATATTCCATGTATACAGACATCCTGACTCTCTTGTTTCTTACTAGAGAAGAAAAAGAAGGTGAGATAAAGACACCATTGTTTTGGTAGGATCCTATCTGGGTGATCTGCAAGAACCCACACTAAGAATCTCAGCATGTGAACTCGGCCCCAAAGAGTCAACTAAAGCTTCCTAAAAATATATGCCAGATTCATAAAAGGAGATCATTGTTAGTTAACCCATGTGTAGCTCTCTTGATATCAAATTGAGAATGTGATGGATATGTAATGAAATAATGGCATAAACTTATTTCTCTATTTTATTATTGCATGGTACTGAAGACAATATCTGTGAGGAAGTAGAACTGTTCAAAATTGTGACTCTTTTGTGAATAATTCATGTTACTGGAATAGCAGAGCACCACCATTTTTCAATCTCTCAAATCTGCTTCATTTATTTGTGCATAAGTATATATGAAAAGGAAGGAATCAATTTATCTGTGAGATTATACAATTCTGATTAAGAACTCATAATTTATTCCTTGTCATAGCCTATTCTGTGGTGTCTCATTCATACCCCAGTAGCCCCTTTTTTCTCTTCCTGAAAACAAAGGACTCTGAAACATTCTTACTATGTTTAGTTATGAAAACCAATTTAGTTTGTTTTTGTATAGTTACATTTCTGTTTATAACCCTCAAAGATCACAATGTCCTGTTTAATGTCTGTCTTATCATCTATAGTGGACATTTTGAGGAATTTCACTGGTGAGTAACATGATATTGTTTTCTTTCTCTCTTTGCCTTGTTTTTCCTTTTCTGTTTTAGGTTTAGGATTAGCATTCAACCTGCAACCAGCCTTAACAATAATTGGAAAATACTTCTATAGAAGACGACCACTTGCAAATGGCTGCGCCATGGCTGGAAGTCCTGTTTTCTTAAGCACACTGGCTCCTTTCAATCAGTACCTATTTAACAACTATGGCTGGAAGGGGAGTTTTTTGATTTTGGGAGGTATATTTTTGCACTCCTGTGTGGCTGGGTGCCTCATGAGACCTGTTGGGCCAAGTCCAAATACTAAGAAGTCTAAAAGTAAGGTTGGCTCAAGACATGATTCAACTCTGAAGAAAGCCAGTAAGGTATCAACAGCACAAAAGGTTAATAGGTTTTTAGATTTCAGCCTTTTTATGCATAGAGGATTTTTGATCTACCTATCTGGAAACGTCATATTGTTTTTAGGGATTTTTGCCCCTATTATATTCTTGGCTCAGTACGCTAAACACATAGGAGTGGATGACTATAACTCAGCTTTTTTACTGTCTGTGATGGCTTTTATTGATATGTTTGCTCGGCCTTCTGTAGGATTAATAGCCAACACTAGCTTAATCCGTCCACGAATCCAGTACCTCTTCAGCTCTGCAATCATCTTTACTGGCATATGCCATCTCTTATGCCCCCTAGCAACTACCTACTCAGCTTTGGTGGTCTACGTTGTATTTTTTGGATTGGGATTTGGAAGTATTAGCAGTCTCCTCTTTGAATGCCTTATGGACATTGTTGGAGCTACCAGGTTCTCCAGTGCTGTGGGACTCACAACAATCGTGGAGTGTTGTCCAGTTCTTTTCGGCCCTCCTCTGGCTGGTAAGAATATTTCTCATCAAGGATAGCAGGATAATAACATAAATGTTTATGAACAAGTACTTTTTAGTGTGCTTTATTAGATGATTAATCTGTGAATAACATTAGTTGCCTAAAAGACTAGAGAAGTTTTACACCTGAATGTTTCATAATTGGTTGATTTAACCCAAAATTTAAGATCTTGGGCTTACAAAGTTATGAGCTAAAGTCAATATCATTGATTTAGTAGGAGAGTACATTATAGTTCATGTTTTTGAGTAAGTAATTTCTGCTCCATATTTACAAATGACTAAGTTGAGATGTACTTTCAGGATCTGCAGTGGTCTCAGAGATGGCCATGGAAGCATCGACTTTAAACTTCCTTCTGAGAAAAGCAAGTGCATGTAGAGACCACCAAAACAAAATGTTGAGAAATTGGCCTTTAAAAAAATTTTTTAAAAGAAAGACACAAGGGGGTTAGAGGAACAAGAAAAAAAAAAAAAAAAGAAAGAAGAGAATAAAAAGCCAGTGGGAGAAAAAAAATGGTTACAATAGACATTATAGAGCCACTGGGTTTTGTTGGCTTGCCTGTGGATCGTTTCATGACTTCCTTTTGAAGTACATTGAGACGACTCTCGGAAGAAAACTCTAGTAGGCAGTTCTACTATTTAAGTTTACAATATAAAGGTAAATAGAAAGTGCTTTCCCTGATGGACTTATGTTAAAGCCTTCTTTAGTGTTAGATTGTGGTGTTACTGGTTAATCGGGGTGGCATCATATCCAGCAATGCCTCTGTGGGTATCATGAACACTGAGCTCATTTATTTAGGTTCTCGGTCTGCCCTATCTTGTTCAGGACCCTGCTAGTGTAAATTTTTCCACCATGTATGTGTGACGCTTATGAAAACAAGTTCACCAAACCCTGACTGGTGTGTAACAATTGTTCCTAATTAACCAGAGAAATTCTCTAAAGCGAGAATATTTCAAAGAGCTCAATTAGTACTAACTGTATTACCATCAAAACATTAGGAAATCTGACGAAGCAGATGCACTTGAAAGTCTACATCACAATTAGTTGGGATATAAGTTATAACAGTACTAGACATTAAAGCTTGCCCATCCTTAGGAATTATTAAGAATTTAATATTTGCATTACAAAGAAGGAAAAAAACTAAGCATAAGCTGAATAAAAAAAGTGTGACCTTCAGCCTCAGTGGCACCAGGCAAGATTTAGTCAAATGAAACAGATAGATTCTTCCAGGCTAGTTTGTGATTCCATAAAACCAAGAAGGTTTTAACCTCCAAAGTGGTACAACACCTATGGACAAGGTTCTGTTAAAATGTCCTGCAAACTGGTTGAGAATATGAGCTATGTTTGACCTCATTTAAAAGTCCCCAATCTGGAGACTGGAGAGATGGCCCAACAGTTCAGAGTACTTACTTCTGTTCCAGGGGATAAGAATTCAGTTCCTAGTACTGCCATTAGGGAGCTCATGAAGGTTTGGAACTCCAGCTCCACTGCCCACCTCAGGTCTCAAAGGACACATGCAAATATATGTGCATACGCAGACACACACACACACACACACACACACACACACACACACACACAAATAAAATAGATCTTTTAAAAATTAGAAAGCAACCAGGCCTTATTTTGGTAAAATTAATTTTAAAAAGCAAGGCAATCCATAGTTCACAGAGCACTGGCTATTTAATCTCATTCAGATCACTTCATAGTCACAATAAGAGAGAATAATAGCACAGATAAGAATAGCCCAGATAAAAGCTCAGCCTGTGAGGAGCGTAGTGAAATATGAAATCCTAATGGGTCTTTGCAAAGTAAGGGCAGGGCTGGGAAGAGCGGGGAGAGTGGGGCTGTGACTCGGATCTAGTACAAATTAAAAACAACACAAAACAACACAACACAAAACAAAACAAAACAAAACAAAACAAAACAAAACAAAACAAAGCCCACAAATGACGGAAAGGAAGTGGAGACAGCAGTAAGCAGGGAAACGGAAGTGAGACCGCTGAGCCTCCTGTAAGTCGGACAGCTCCAGCAATGAAGCTTAGGTAGGACTGGAACTGGTCCGGCCAAAAAAAAAAAAAAAAAAGTTCTAAAGAGACACTCATGTCTCTTGGCCTGACTATCAGGCAATTGAAACACTGGACCCCAAGGCAATGGGAAGTTTCCCAGGAGCTTCCTGCTGGAGGGGGGCGGGGCGAGAGAACCAGCCAGAGGGGATCTTCCCGCAGCCTAACCCTCCGCGAGACCACCTCATCACCTTATCATGCCTTCTTAAAGGGTGTTCTTTGTTTCACAGGTAAATTGCTTGATATAACTGGAGAATATAAATACCTGTACATAGCCAGCGGAACAGTCGTGTTAGTATCAGGTACTTACCTCCTGATTGGCAATGCTATAAACTATAGACTTCTCGACAAGGAAAGGAAGAGAGAGAAGGCAAAGAAGAAGAAGTCAGCTTCACACGCGTCCAGAGAAATGGAGGCCCTGAACAGATCTAAACAGGACGAAGTTACTGTCAAAGCTTCAAACGCACACAATCCTCCCTCAGACAGGGACAAAGAGAGTAATATTTAACAAGTCTCATCGCCGAATCAGTGTTCATGAATTTAATCATGAGTTTCTTTGTGTGTGTGTGTGTGTTTTTTTCCAAAGAATTGCAAAGGATTTTAGCTGCAACAAAAACATCGCAAACAGTAACAAAACTGGCATCTTCCTCAATGCCATAGTATAAATTCATGCTTTAACATTTGTTGGGATGGTCAACTCTTGAGATGGTGCACGTAGAAAACCCACGCACTTGCTCATCTGCGCACCTGAGTTGTGATGAAAACAACTAATTTTTTAAATCTTCCACCGATTTTTACTTTTAGCTGCAGAATTAGATCTGCATTCCAGACCTTGGCTCACCTAAGCACAATTCAACATTAATTTCACAAAATGACTCTCTTGAAGGTTCATTTTTTTTTCATTTGATATTAAGTCATGAAGTGAATTGAGGACAATCATTTTTTTCTTTTCAACACACAAAGAATTACACATGTATCTACGAAAACACTGAGTATCGGGAGATCATAAAGAAATAAATGGATTTGAAAAAATTATTATCATAGTCATTCTTAAGTCAAAGGAAAACTCTGGGAAGCAGGAATATGTTATATTTGCGTACAGTTTTGCAGTGTGGATTAAAATTAACTGTACGGTGGAAAAAAAATCAGTGTTATTAGCTCAAAGAAGGCTAAAGGGAAAAAAATCTACATGGATAAGTTTGGTTAAAAACAAAACAGAACTAGTTTTTCACCATCAATCTGCCATACTTGTGCCAGTTTAATCTGCACACCTGTCTACACAGTTTCTTTGAGAGGTCACAATTAGGGCTGGGTGCTAGACAATAGAACCCCTCCATTAATTTCCAGAATTCATATCTAACACATAACTTGATTTAAAATGCAGAGACACTGAAAAATCGGATGAATCCATGCTTTAGAAGCCTGCTAAGCAATGATGTACATCTTTCGATGACTTTTTAAAATGGGGGCTTAATGCAGATTTAATGGGGTGCTGAACTATCCAAGCCAAATAAATGAGAAGAGCTGACATATTCAAGTAGACTAGATTCTGTTTTTCCCTCCAGCACAAAGTAGTGACATAAGCTTGATCTCATGAGTAATTCATAGGTGTGGAACTGACAAGACCAGGGGTCATTCCTGAGCCCTGCTAACAGGGACTTATAATTTATAATTCTTTACTACAATAAGCAAAAGCAAAAACCAAACCCAGACCTTGAATTCCATCCCAGAAGACATCTCTTGTTATACAAGGAGGGGAAACACTTGAAAATTCCGCCCTCTACTGATTGGACTACCCACGACTGAGAATAGAACAGAAAAGCTGGAGTGTGTCCCCAGGACACTTCTGGCAACATAAGCTGTGGGGACTGACAGACATGTAGTTTATAACACAGTAGCAACATGGCAGAGAATTGTTGTTCAGGGTACTTTAGGAGTTTGCTCATTTTCCAAACCTAAAGTGTCTAGAAATCAATCTCATTCTTACAACACTCTTTGAGAGGTCTGTGACCTCCTATTGTGTACATAACAGCTAAAACTAAATATTATATGTCTCATGTCTTGTTTTATTTTCTGATAAATAGGGAGAATTTTGTGCTTTATTATTGAAGTCACTTTTACAATGTCTCTTCTTCTTCTTCTTCTTCTTCTTCTTCTTCTTCTTTTTCTTCTTCTTCCTCTCCTCCTCCTCCTCCTTCTTCTTTTCCTTCTTCTTCTTCTCCTCCTCCTCCTCCTCTTCCCTCCTTCTCCTTTCCTTTCAATAGAAGTGGGTGCTATTCTTATTTCTTAGGATCTATTTAGACACCACATTTTCAGGGTATTGTTAAAGTTTTGATTTGCCCATAACAATTATACACTACTTCATACAGGTGATTTTATAGGTTCATATTTAGGGAGCAAAGTAAGATTTGGATTTTCTTCATTTTTCAATTTTTCAATTTTCAATTGCTTTCTTGAATATGAAGTTTCTAATTTTCAGCTATTCAATAAAAACAAGATGTGCCAATATTGTAGAGAAATTAAGCAGGGCAATATGTGGCTCGATATGAATTTAAAGAAAAGTTAGCCCCACCCAGTCTTTTTTTTTTTTATAGTCCTGGCTGTCCTGGAACTCACTTTGTAGACTAGGCTGGCCTCAAACTCAGAAATCTGCCTGCCTTTGCCTCCAGAATGCTGGGACTAAAGGCATGCGATGCCACCACGCCCGGCTTCTGAATTACCTTCTTTATATGATTCCTACCTTCGTGTTCACTCCTGTGTGTCCAAAGAAGTCATCCTAGTCAACCATAAATGCTTCTGATAAGAATTTCTTGCACTCTTTGAAAATACCTTTAGAAACTAATATAGCTATCAGACAACAGGAGGAGAGAGGCAGAAAGGCAGTAAGCTTGGGAACTGTAGTCGAAGTCCCTGTGGACCACCACCAGTGTGAGGAGATGCTGTCAGTAGACTCCAGCGCCTGCCTTTCTCCCTGGGAAGTGATGTCACATGCTGATGCATCAAATCAAAACCAAAATGTACTCCTCTCCTTGCTTTTCAGTCATCTTGATTTGCTTAATTTGTCTTGGTCATTGCATTGATATTTTTTAAGAGGGTGGAAAGATTGTAAAGCACACAATCTGTTGTGTAGAGTCATGCTACAAACATGACATGATAAGTGTGTACATCTGTAATGAATAGGTCCTAGGTTAAGCCGTGTCTCACTCGAATCAGCAACAAAACCATAATAGAAAAGAATCCATTTGTTTGCTTGTATTTGTCCACTGCACCTGTTGAAATATTTGCTGCTTTAATGAAGCCTTTCAAAGACCGAGGAAAGACTACTGACCTAACGTGTGTGTCCCTAATTACCCAAGTAGAGGGGAAAAAAAAACCAAACCTGGTTTGCAACTTTAATACTGAATACCTCCCTGCCACCAAGGAACAACAGATTTTAGATGTTTAAGATAAGAAACTAGCTTGGTACCATTAAAATGCCCACTATGTCCTACTGATCACTTCAAAGTTAAAGGAACTAGAGTACTCACAAGTTACAATCAGTAGCTAGCTTACATATTTTGTCATTTGTTGTTAAACATCCCATATTTTTTGCTATTTAACTATTATCACCCATAGACAGATAAATGGGTATGAACTTGTCTTGGCCTAGTCATTTCAGCTTCTTTTTGAAGAGGCAATGGGCTAGATAGTAACAGTAAAGATATGATGTTTTTAGTGTAAATTCACATGGCTCACAGACTTCCCCTTTCTGTTCTGTTCCAACCATCTTCCCTCACAGGGTCACATGCTCCACCCAGACAGCAGGAAATAAGTAAAACAGTTCAATTTGGTAAATTCAAAAGTATGCTGTAAAGACGTAGCCTCTCAACTCGCTGCCTCTATCCCTACAACCTGACAATACGAAAAATTAGAAATGTAATGGTAGATGTTCTAAGTAGTTGAAATTACATTTATCCAAAGAATGTTTTATAAAGAAAAACTCATACATAATTTCTAACCTTTAATAAAATAAAATAGCCAAAAGTTTGGCTCAATTTACTGGGAGAATGCAAATTAGAGTAGGGGCTAAGAGGTCTGTGGCATGCATTTTGCCTACGTAATGACTTTTAATATTTAAAACAAAGCCATACTAGAAGTAATTAACTTGATGCAAGAGAATCTCTCTCTCTCTCTCTCTCTCTCTCTCTCTCTCTCTCTCTCTCTCTCACACACACACACACACAGAGAGAGAGAGAGGAGGAGGAGAGAGGAAAGACTATGCGTGCAGGCTCAGGAAATTGATGTTAAAAGTATATTAAAATATGTTGTCAAACCCAACTTTAATCTTTGGTTTATCACAAAACAGGAAGAGTCCCTAGGGTGTTCCCTCAGCTACCAAATAGAAATGACAGTATCATAAGCAAGTAGAAAGACAGATATAAAAGTGTAGACTTCATGTTGGAATTTAGACCTAACTTCAACCTGTAGAATGATTTATTATATGTCCATTAGCAACTGTAAGCAAAACATAATATCAAATTGCCTGCTTCTCTTATTAGTTCAAATTGTCTCAAACATAATTATATATTAAAGTGCTTTCATAAAATGACTCCTATGTCATATGTTTTCCCTAAAGTTGGGACAGAAGAAACCATTTTTTTTTATTACACATAAACTGTTTCTATTCAAAACATGATTTGGATTTTAGTGATTATCCATTTATAGGATTGCTCCAGAAACCAAGAAATGTTTATTAAATAATTCAGTTCATTGGGACAGTACATATTTATGTTCATTATTTGAAAATAACAACACACCCTATATAGGGACTTTTCTGTTTCCTCTGAGCATGTTCCTTGTTCCGTGGAGAGCAAAGCTATACCTGCTTCTGTTTTCTCCTGCTAGACTTTTTGCTTGAGATTCATCTCAACAGTTTTCCGCATGATGTCTTCTGTGATGCAGGTACCCTTATTCATTTGTGATTTTCAAGAATAGCACATATTGCCTCAGGTCAGAACTTCACATCCTCACATATAGAAAAGACCCTTCTGATTCTAGGCCTGAGAGTTTTGAGAACAGAAACGTATTTGCAGTCTTGAAGACTTCTTTCAAATACAGATTTTTTTTCCCCCATATGCACGATAAATACATCATTGACTCCGATTTGACCATCTAGAAAAGTGAATTTGTCCTTGATACTTACCATCTGGAATTTCTCCAAGTTCCTGAAAGTGCCTCAGGTCCTCAAGAATTAGAGTTAACAGCAGCCTACCATGGTGGTGTCAATATAACGGAGCCACAGATGCAGATCTACCGCCACCATTACAAATGCCACTCTGATTTTTTTAAAGTGTTCACAATCCTATCATTTTTACAGATTTGACTCCTGTGAGTCCGTATGCTTCTGCATACTTGAGAGCACATGTAAAAAGCTAAGAGACACATCAGAAATGCTCATGTAATAAAAAACACAAGTTGTTTCTGTTAACACACTTAAATGAACAATGCAGTGACGCCATCATTTTTTGCCATGCAAACTTTAGTCTTTGAGTGCTCATATCCAATAAAACTTGCATCTTCACACAGTATTATCAGACTAGGAGTTCACATCTTGCTTTCTTTGACACACTGATGGGCAGCGTATGCAAAGGTTGTGATAGTATTGTGAATGGCATTTTCTAATGTCTCTACATTGAGCAAAATTAACATCGGCATTGAGCAGAATCAGTCCCCACGGCTTCACCATCCTTCCGACCCTTCTTGCCATTTTATTTCACATTTTGAATGTCCTTTTCCTGTAATGGTTAGGTAGGCATTAAGTCTTTAAGATTTTTGTCCCCTCTTTCTGGTCCTTCTGCACATAGAACACATCCTCAGTGATGCCACCTTAATAACATCTTCATTGTCTGCATGCTCTTTTGTAGTCTGGTCAATAAGGTGATACTTGTCAATAAGGTGAGCAACATTCAGCAGGAACACAGAAACCCAGTATATTATCAAATTATTAACATCACAGTGACTAATTTTTCTTTACAAGATAAAACAGGCCTTACATTTATATTTCATATAATGACAATTTTATTAGACCTACTTTGTATACAACACACTCACTATAGCAACCACAGGTTTCTATGGGCCGTCCTTCTACCGGCCACATTGTATTGAATTACATCTGAGTAATCCTGGACTTCATGAGATAGGACCAGCCAATTATTATGCTGGTTTTAGATCACTGGATATAATACAAATATAATATATCTTGATTTGTAGCATAATTTTGTTTGGCATAT
This sequence comes from Mus musculus, assembly GCF_000001635.26. NCBI lineage: Eukaryota > Metazoa > Chordata > Mammalia > Rodentia > Muridae > Mus > Mus musculus. The sequence continues at coordinate 125,222,250 of NC_000076.6, read as the reverse complement.
ACAAATCCCGAAAGTTATGTTTTATTCTATGCTATCTTTTGTTGGTTGCCCACATTTTGAAGTAGTATATTAGAGCAGAGTAGAACCTTTGTTTAAGTGTAGCCCTGTGCTCTGACTGAGTGCAAGATTAAAGATAGAACCCATCTTTTCACTAACATTTCTTTTAGTTCTATACATTTATAAGCCCTGCTGTCAATAATGATGACTGTATAGAATGAATAAAATATTTCCTAAAACACACTTAATCATCTTCATATTCAATATAAGTGTATTTCTTAATCCTACTTTGCAGTGTCAAGTTTTTAAGCTCAATTTGAAAAATATTTACTCATTGCTGCAGTACAGAATTCTAGGTAAGGCACAGACAGTAATATGCTATTGAACTTTTCACAGTCTATGATATTATGGTAATATCAAAGAGTAACATGATATTGGTATCCCTACCAGTATTGCCTTTTTTGCCTATATCTAGACCTTATTTTTAAGAACTTCACTCAGACAGTGCTCTAAGAATCTGAAAATATATTAAGGAAAGCACTAGAATGAATTCTATCAGGTAAAACTAGATACTTATCAGGCATCTGACAACAATGTAACCAAAGCTTTAATGTCAGAGAATACCATTTACATCTACTGTGCCTGCATAAATATTGTTTCTACAATTAGAAACAACAAAAAACACCAAGAATCATTCATAGTGAAATAAATCTCCGGAAGAAGAGTTGTAACTGTTCTGAGGTTTTGTGGTTTTTTTGTTGTTTTGTTTTTGTTTTTTTGTTTGTTTTGTTTTGTTTTGGCAAATTGCAAGAAATGGTATTCTGCCTAAACAAGTGTTTGCTATAGTCACTAGGGCCATTTACTATAGGATCCATTGTAATGAGAATGTTCATAAACTGACATGGCCCAAGAGAATCTTGTGTGCACACAGAAGACCTTCTCCAGGCAGATGCATGCTGGTTATATTCAACCAGACTGATGCCATGTAACCAACTGACACTGTCATTTTGACAGTGGACAGCTTCAGTACCTGTGACATTATTTTTCTTCATAATGATAAAATTTAATATCATCCTTTAATCATACAATAATTTCTATGCTGGAGGTGAAATAGAAGGGTCTTTCCAAATATTAAGCAATTGATTTGAAACTTTTTAAAAGTTAATGAAATATTTTCTGGAATGAAAATCTCTCCATTTGTGAAGGAAATTTTGAAAAAAATTAGAACTTACATGTTTTCAATAGTATTTTCTTATCATAGCTTTAAATTGGAACTAAGATTGTTGGGGAAAGTTCTATATCATATCACATTAATAATAAGACAAATTTAAGATCTACTTTACTATAATGAAAGAGTTCCTGAGGGGAATGGGTTGCAGAGTGAAACTGTATATTTATTTTAATTATAAACCATGCCTTAAGCTTTGCTTCTAAGATTTCAAAGTGAAACATACTGTGTTTTGCTCTCTATGTATTTTGATGACCACTGAGCAAACCACCACACGGTCACATAAATATGGGTATTCCCTGAAATAAGGTTAAGATAGCCTTGGTTATCACAGTTGGCTGTTCTATGATATAAGCCATGGCTGTACCGGCCTCTTCTTGTGAAAAGTAAAGTATAAAATATCCAGTGTGAATGCCTGCAGACATTTAGAAATGTAAGATGATAGAGTGCTCTTTGTCTTCCCACAAGTGACTGTAAGTTCATCTTGATGTACATTTCTGGAATGTTTTGTATATATAGCAATTCCTAATTTAGAACATAAGACTTGTATAGAAGTGACTATACCAACCCCCCAAATGAAGATAAATGGTGTTTTCATAGAGATGCATATTTTATTTTTACTAAATGTTATGTAGATTTATTTAAATCCAAAGTGAATTGTTTTGGTAATGAGCTCCTTTTAAGGGAAATGTCCTGGGTTACTGAAGCACTCAGGTCCTTTCCTGCTGTGGTGTCATCGGGCATAATGCTTCAGAGAAGGACCTACTAGAGTTGCTATATTTTGCTGCTTAACAAATTTGAAAGCAAATGTCCAATTCCTCTGTGAGAATATGTGTTAGACCTGTTGTTTCAATTATATTTTCCAAGGTTTGTTCTTTTCTACTGTGTGGACAAGGGTGTTTCTAGATTAGCGACATTTATGCACCCTAGGGCATAGAGTCATTCGTCGTGGAAATGAATGAATGAAACAGATAGTTGAGAGTCCCACAGTTTCCTCTGATGTGGCCTGAGGCATAGGAGGGGAATTCTCTAACAAGTTCCAAAGAGTAAAATGGAAAGGCCTTGGAGTCTTTCCCTTACTGTCAATTGATATTCTGTCTTAAAGAAGCCATTTTAGTTATTTTCTTCAGGCAAACATTCTATGCAAATGTTGAGACGTACAGCATGTTAACTTTATGGTACTTATCAATTAGTTTTATTTTCTTTATAAAGTCAGAAATGCTCTGCTTAGACTTCCTGAAAATACAATCATTGTAATTACTAAAGGTGCTACTTATTTTCCAACATTGACCTTGATCACGAGGGCTCCTGTCTGCTGAATTTTATGAGGATTTTTTTTTTTAGGGGTGGGGAACAGTGCAATAAAATTAGATTATCTTTTTTTTTTGTCTTAATTATACAACTTGAAAAAATCTGTAACTATTTGTACTCTATTGTTACTGTATTTTAATAATTACCACTCATGAATTTAATTGCAGGTCTGTGCTATTTGTTAAAAGGTACATGTGTATATATTTCTATAGTATGTAAGAAAAGCCTGTATTGTTTTTATTCAAGTAAAATTTTTGTTGATGTTGAGTTTTTGAAATGAGAGCTGTAACTTTTTCTTAACCATTAAATGCTGTGCTATTCTGTGCTGATCAAAACACGATGTCCAACTCCAGCCCACATGTAAGGACGCTTCTTTGCCTGGATGTATATAACTGATTAATAAAAATGGAAAGAGTAATGTCAACATGAAAGATATATACAACAACCCCTAATGGATGAAAAGAATGTGTGCACTTTTTTTTTTTTTCACTGACTTGCTTGAATGGGCTCACAGTGACTGAACATAAATGTTTCAAAAGAATATTATTGCCTGAGTCACAGAGGCTCTTTCCCTCAAACTTGATTTAAATGATATTTTTTATCACTTTAGAATTGATGTGTTTATAAAAAGATAAAGAGGTAGGGGTTATATTCCTTGGGGATGTAGTCAGGTATGGGGAAAGGGGATGTCTCAGCAGGTCCATGCCAAGGCATCCTTTCCCCATAAGGGACCAGCCACATGGCAGTCAGTATAGTATAGAATAGAGTTTATTCAGGGTATGGGGAAGGGAGTTAAGAGAGTAGTGGAGTCAGAGAAAGGCAGAAAAGGGGAAGAGGAGGGGAGGGGAGGGGAGGGGAGGGGAGGGGAGGGAAGGGGAGGGGAAAGAGACGTAGTGGCCAGTGCCATGGTCATGAGCTTGTGGAGAGAGGGGTAGAGGAAGAGAATGTGAAGCAGAGAAGAAGAGCAAGAGAGAAGCAAGAGTAAGAGGGAGGAGGGGGCAAGCAGCCCCTTTTAGAGTGGGCCAGGCCTACCAGGCTGCTTAACTGTGCAGTGGAGTTTAGAAAGAATGCTAACAAGAATAGTAGCAAAAAAGAAACCTTCCGCATACTTATACATTGTCCAAGACTCCCTTCTTATCAGCATTTGATGGGCCAAAACGTTAGTAAATGCACACTTACACTTTTACCTAATAGTTTATTGGCAAGAGTAAACCCTCAGTGTTGCCCATGATAGAATTATGCAGAGCATAGCCTGTGAGCACACCATAGCGTTGCATGACTTTTTGTGGGAGATATGAACAAGCATCCCTTCACCCAGATAAGAGACCACGAACAAAAAGAAATGATTCTGCCTAAGTCGAGCTGGGTGCACCCATGAGCACCTGGGGACTTGACAGGGACATTGGCAAAGGGTTTCTTCCATGAGTGTGGATGGAGGCTTGCCTGTTCACAAGTTTGTGACTATAACAGGAGATGCATCTATTTCTTCTTGTCGTTCTCAATGCTGGGCTCTTATAGACGGTGCTGTTAATCAGCTCACAAATTAACTGGTCTTTCCTATCGGAAAACTGACTCCTTTTATGTAGCTCCCCCTCTTCTCGGTCTGATTGCTTTTCTTAATGTGAAATCCATTCTTCTTGAGATTGCATTTCCCCCTCTTTCATTTGGTTAGCACTGCATAGTGCATCTTTCTTTGCCCACTTATTTTTAATCTATATGAACTATATGGATTTCTATAGCCCACATATATTTTGGTGGCAAAATCCTCTATCCACTTAGCTTTGCGCTTCTAGCACCTTTTCTTTCACTTCCAGGAGTTAGAAAATTATACACAGGATGTGCTTTTTGGATATATATTCCATATTTCTGTACTTCATGTTTTCTCAGCCTTGCTTAGTGTCTGATAAATTGAGCAGATTCTCAGTGAATATTACTTCAATTTTTTTTTTCGGATCCCTAAATCTTCTACTGGTAATTTTGCTATGCATATATCAAAGCTTTGTAATCCTCACACAGTTCTTGCTTTGGTGTGGCTTATTTCATGTCAGTCATGTTTTTCTCTCTTTGCTGTTTAGTATTTGAAGCTTGCATGATGATCTCCTCAAGCCTGGTTTGTCAGTACACTGATGCCTAGCAGACCCAGAAGCACGTCAGCGGGTGTTCTTCACTTGTGCCACAGGAGTTTTCATCTCTCACCTTTGTTTTTTAGTCAAAGAATTTCGCCTTTCTGTTTACATTGCCTGTCTGCTCACTTATGATGTTTATTCACAAGACCCACAGCATATTAATCATTGTAGTTAGGATTGTGGAATTTTAGTTTCTTTAAAAAAACCACAGAGATACTATAAGGATATGTTATTGTTTTTCTCTCAGGTGTGGGATATGAAGCAGCTTCAGATTGTTTATAGCAGCTGACTGTGATTTGCCTCAAGCTCTAGCAAGGGTGTGATTTTTGCCAGCTAGAGATAGTTTTTGCAATTATATGATATTAGGAATTCTGAGGGGTTTTCAGAGGGTATATAAATGCTAGGGCCCTGAGAGTTGAGGGGTTGTTGGTGAGTTGTTTGTTGGTGTTTATTGCTTGTTATTGGTTGTTACCATGGCAGTGTGTAGAGTAGTAGCACACAAAGAAGAAACAAGAAGAAATGAGATACACTAATAGTGAAGTTCAAACTTGCCCCAAGGAACTCATCACCCCTAATCAACAGGAAGTAGACTAATGATAACACTTCCACCTTGCTGACCCCTGGCCTTATTCAGAGATCTTGTTCCTTTCCTATCCTTTTTTCTCTCTTATCCAGAGTTAGGGGTTGAAAGGGTGGAATAAAAAGGGCCAAAGGTAAAAGAACCCATGAAGTAGCAGATGACAGCTGCAATTCACAGTTGTCAAAAATTGCCTAGTCCCATGATTTTAATATCCTGGTATGTCAGGAGTTTGCTTTGAGTGCTGTTTTAGCTCTTCAGACTCCATAGTGGCTTGTTTGGAGAATTTTTGTTGTTTTAACTCTTTTGTTTGTTTTGCTATTATTCCATTTCTCTGTAGGGGTTCTAGGTTTGTACCATTTAGTTTGGTTTGGTGTGGTTTGGTTTGGTTTTGATGGTGGAGCTGTTTTGGGTTTTGTTTTGAACATTTTACAGTCAGATGTTTTATTTTTGGTGCCAGGCATGATGCATAAGTAAAAGGAATTATTATAAATGGCACTGTGGACAAGGTATGGAAACCATTTTATACACCTTTTATTACATCCAGGTGTTTGAAAGAGCCTGTATGCTGTGGTTGCAACCTTTGTACTTTGAGTCTTATAGCTCATTCTTCCCTTAGGGAAGACATGATCTCAGCACAGTCTAGATGGGGTATCACCATTTCCCTGGATCCATTAGACTGATTTAAATCCAGCAGTCTACAATTTCCCCAGCAAGATTCTGTGGTGCAAACATTAAGATCAGAATACTTGATATATTTCAAAAATGATTCTTCTCCTCCCGGTGTTACAGTCTTGAGAGAACTTTTCCCTGACATCTTGCTATGACCAAGCTCCTGGAGGGAAATCTCACTGTGTGATGTCTCTGATAACAGGGAATTCTGGGATTATTAATCTCTCAGGAAATCCTCAATAAGCCTATAATGGTTGATCAGTTGCAATTCAGACCTCCGTCCAGTCCCTGGCTACTGCACTGAGTTCTGGGGGCTGGTGGGGTCTCCTTCCTGATGAAGTGGTTCTCTACTCTTCCTCTCTGTTGTATGGATGACAGTTTCTGCTTGACCTCTCTTCTCTGGATCTAAGTAGGATCTATGCCCTTTCAGTTCCATTGGCAGTTTACGTATTGCACAACTTCTAAGCTGCTGTCTGCTTGGAAATCCACCCCAACTTTAACATCTGCATGATCTTTAAATTGGGTCCCATTTGGGAATCTTATTTAGTTTAGGAATCATATTCAATGCATTTGGTGTTGTGAACTTTTAGCATAGTGATCTTTTTAAGATGGTAATTTAAACTGCATCTTGTGGCAATATGAAATGGCTCTGTGAGTTATCAGCATGAACTTTATTGATCACGACAATCAGGACCTTTATAATTATATGCAAAGTTCCTCTTAATGGGGCATTGATCTTTGGTGTGTGTCAGTCCCCCTTATTAACCAAACTATCTTGATGCATTCTTATCCTGAGTGATGTTAATTAGTAATATCAATTATTAGGCATGAATTATGATAACAGTACTTGGAGAATATTCTGCGAGAATTTACTTGAATAAAAAAGAGGTTGAGAAAAAGTAAGTAGCGTAAGTTAGTATTTCCTTTCAGACAAAAAGAACCTTGAGTGTGGAAAGCATATTCAGTACAAAGCACTTAGAATGCTACCTAATTTAAAATAAAGGATATGTATGTACATATATGTATGTATATATTTGTAAATATATAAAATAAAAACAGTTCATACACACACACACACATATATATATATACATATATATATATATACATATATATATATTCATGACTGTATCAACTTATTTTATTCTTCAACTCACTATCACATTAATTAAGAATAATCTAGAAACACCAAAAACTCAGTAGTCCCATAGTATGGCTGTCACACCTGGGATTCACATCAGCAGTGGCTGCCGTCACAAGACTGGGGCTATTCACATACTAGCATGGGGAGGGAAGGGTTTCGTCATGCCCATTCTTGTTTGAGGAGCTATAGACAGTTAATGATAATGCAAAGGACTAGCCTCAGCTTGGAGAGGGATTCTGAGGAAGGGGTGTCTTGGAACAGTGAAACAACTGGAAATCAAACCGTGGCTTCAAGCCTGTGTTCTGCTCAAGACAGCTTTCAAGACTGCACTCTCTCTGTATTCTGTCCACTTGAGGCAATTTTCTCTGGCTAGTCTAAAAAGTCTCTGTATAGCTTTTCTCTTGCAAATCAAAAGCCGAGTCATTTATTTACACATCAATACAGTTATTACCCTAGGTTCCCTTTTGATTACTTTGTGTCCCTCTAGCCCCAACCCCCCACCCCCTTAGAAAGAGGCAGGAAGCAGGAGAACATACAGCAAGATAGCTGGGTTGGACTCCACCTTGAAATTAATGTTCCTACCAGGTTGGGCCTGAATCAAAACTCCCTGTCTCAGACTGACCTTGAACTCAGGAATCTGCCTGTCTCTGTAAGCTTATACTACAACAACAACAATCTTAGCTGGGTGGGTTCTTGCCTTGTGATCACTGTTCCCAAGTTCTCTTTACCTTCTTCCTTACCATCTTTTTGACAAGCTGGGTCATAGTGTAGCTGCCTCTGTTTCTTTAGATCTGTTAAACGTTCCGCATACAATTCATATTGCATCTTTTTAGTTTGCATAGTTGAGAAATTATATATTTTTGAACTCAGAGTTTCAGCCTTAAGTGCTGGTCTGAAAGTCACAGTGTTCTACCATTTTGCTAAGACATTAGAAACACCCTTGCCACCCAGACTCATGCTGTGTCCCTGCAGTCATAGACTTTGGCAGAGAGGACATTGCTCAAAGGGCGCACATGAAAATATGTACATTATTGTACAAACAAGACTCAGGCCCAACTCAACCATCAACACTGGTAGAGGCCCACACCCTGCTGGCTCTGTCATTCTGTTCCTTACATGGTCAAGCAGAACTCAGCAGTAAGGTAGCCACTCATACATTGTGATATAAAAAGCTTTTCACCCATGCTCATAAACATAACCACAAATTAACACAGTGGGCTATCTATGAGGAAATGAAACTCACATGGTAACAGGAAGACTTGATTCAGTGTTGGGTGGAGAGCGGGAATAAGATGAAAATGTGGAGGGCAGACTTTGATTAAAGAATGTATTGCATCTACTTTAGTGTGCATGAACAACCATTTATATAGTGGAAGCCTATCGACTGTAATTGGTTAGCACAATTACTTCAGATTGGACAGGGAGCACTCATTCCACCGGGGTTTCAATACAGAATAAGCATGTAAAAGGAGACACAGGGAGTTCCGTTTGTTAGCCAGCCAGTTGCTGGCTACTCACACTGCTTCAGAACTCTGTTCTGACTTCTGGGGATACTCAGGAGCACAGTGTGCCTTGCTTTTATTTAGCAGCACAGTTTGCCAGGTAGGCTCACCACTAGGTTATGCCTACATTTTCTCCTACAAGAATGCTGTGTGTGTGTGTGTGTGTGTGTGTGTGTGTGAGAGAGAGAGAGAGAGAGACAGAGACAGAGACAGAGAGACAGAGACAGAGACAGAGACAGAGAGAATTTGTGAACGAATAAATGAAAGCCATGATAATTCCCCAAGACCTGCTTCCAAGAAGCTTCAAAGCATGTGTTTTGCCCTTGTTGGTGCTGTGCCCATTACTGAACTTCTGACTTTCTCTGTGGCAGTCTCTTTGTCACATGAAGATGAGAAAAGGGAAGAAGAAACAGACAATAGTGAAGTGCAGAGGGAGAAAGGGAGCAAGAAGCCAAGACAGCTGAACTTGAACTTTTACAGCACACTCGGTCATTCTCCAAACCTCATTTTGGTAGCTTCTTGCTGCCACCGTGTCATCAAGAACTACATGGGGTCATTCCTAAGCCGATCACTAGGGAAAGGAAAGTTTGCAGTACTTTTCATAACTCCCCCTGTAGCACTGGCTCAAGGGCCTTTCCTGGGTTTTTAATCTTTAGCTCAATAGAGTGTCAAATAAATATCAGATGCCTGTCACCATTCATTCCACACTCTAGAAAAGTATAGAGGAAACCATCATGTGACATGTGAATAGTATTTCTCTGCATTGGAATCAACAACCATTTTCTCCAGCATGTTATCTCAATTTTCTCGGTGCTGCTTGGCTGTATTCACGTGGTGTGGGTTAATTGTAAGGTTTTCCAGATCACCTGAAGAACCTGGTTTATATGCTAAGAGATGTAGCATTTTTCTGTAATTCTTTTCATAAAAATAAACAAAACAGAGAAAAATGTCATCATAGAGAAATTAATGATCAAAACACGATATTCCAGCATCTATACTGCCACAGAATACTGCAACTGAAAACACAGTATTCCACCATGTCTATTCTGCTGTGGCCACTGATCCCATTTGAGTATTTATAGACTGCCATTTACTCTTAATACATAATCACTAGGGAAAGGAACGTTTCTTTCTTTCCCTTCCCAGATCTGTCTTATGTTGAATCTCCCCCTCCAGTTTCTACCATGACTACTTAACCTTCACATTCTAGTGAGATTTATATCAAACTACTCCTACCCTCCCAGATAGCCAACGATTTCCTTATTTTGTGCAGAAAATATCAAAATCCTGATCTGTGTTAAAAAATTCTGCATTTATCTATGACCATGTGATTTCTCAGACATTCCTAAAATCCTTTTATAATTTCAAATATCTACTCGGATATTTGCTTTCAGAAATCTATTAATTCTTTTGCCTCAGGCTCCTCTGTAAGTCTGACCCTTTTCCCACTCCCTGACCTGATGAATTACTGCTAAGGCCCACTGGATGCTTCATAGCCACCAACTTTTCCAATGAGACAATTCCTAATTAAACCTCCATTATAAATAGAGGCTGGAATGGAATGCATGCATGTAATTTCACTCAAACTAATTTCTGAATGAAATGATCAGGCTGAGGAAAAAATTATATATATATATATTGGTATGGGCAAAAGAACTTACATATTCCAGAAGTTTAATCTTCTTCAAGATTAAGTATAGAGTGGTCATGTGAAAAATGATGTAGGAACATTTTGATATTTTCCCCCTTCCCAAGGGACCTAGCCCTGACATGCTCTTATTCAACCATTATCGCAGATGTCAAGTGCACGCTTTCCCTTATCAGATTATTGCCCTGTTCTAGACAATCGTGTCTCTGGATCTTACCCTTTGAATAGTTGAAGGATTTAATCACAACTCTTAATAATCAGATGCGGAGATGATGATGAGACATGAGCTTTTTAAAATATGTATTTATTTTATTTAAAAATATATACATATACTGCAAAGTCTCTAACACACCATTAAACTACCTCGTGTATTTACATCCAAAAAAAAAAAAAAAAAAAAAGACTATGCTTCCCTTTAGCTACTGGTGAAAGAAAATAAGACTTGAGACCTGTGATTCATGTAATTTATGCCAAATAGCCCAAAGGGCTGTTTGTGAGCTTTGAAACCTGGGGCTGAGAACATAGCAGAACAGGCCAGGACATGCCTGGGCAGGCCGATCTTTAAGACATTCCTGAGACTGCTTGGCCATAAAGATAAAGAGAATGATATGTCTGGACTGGCCCAGCACCTCTCTATCTCCTGCCCTTCTGACCTAAGTTAAATGTTATCTGCATGTACAGTCTGCTGATGTTTAAATGGACCAATCATGTGAAACCACGCCAATTCTTCCCTCAGCCCCAGCCCCTTTTCTATAAAAACCCCTAGCTTCCAAGCCTCGTGGTTGAATCCACTGTCTCCTGCATGAGATATGTTTCGACCTGGAGCTCCACCATTAAACTACCTTGTGTTTTTACATCAAGACGGTCTGTTTGTTTCATGGGTGCACACCGAATCAGGAATAAAGTGGGGGTTTCTCCACTAGGTTCTTTCATTGGCATGATTTTTATAATCTATAAGGTAACAACTCAACTATAGATATAGTCTATAAGTACAGTTTTTTCATTATTACTTAATGGAAAACACAGATGCGGAGTTCAAAATAAGTTCCAGGGACAGTGTTTTTCCATTGATTGTATCAGATTTCTCTGTGCTGACTAAGCTCTTAAGCTCTAGACTTGTTTAGGGGTACACACTTAAATACCCAAGTCTATCCTTACAAGTTATAGGATCAGCGCTAATAGGATAAACTTGGAACAATGGCTCAGCTCAAGCAATCTGTGTCTATGAGAAATCAGGTCTTTGGCCAGGCCAGGGCGGGAGTGTGGCCTAAGAAAGGCTCTGTGTGAACAGAGTGAGCCTTTGGACGAACAATGTTTCTCTAAGGAAGCTTGAGAAGAGCAGCGAGATGCCGGGTAGGCAGAAAGGAAAAAATTCACGACTGTATATTTTTAAAATTGATAACATTCAATTACTGTTTCTATTGACTGCATTTTCTCATTTCTAGTATTTTTAATGGAGCTAACTGGGTCCTCATGAAATTAAAATTTAAAAATAATCAGCATAGCAAGTTTCTGACTTCTATGTAAATGAAACCACACTAAAACAGAGTTTGTCCATTACCCTAAATTGAAAACAATTTAGGCACTTTTAGTCTAAAGAATAATTGAATATAAAGAGTAAAAGCATTTTCTGTAATGGAGCCAAACTTTCATATTTTTTCTTCAAGCTTAATTATAAGAAAATCTATTTAAAGCAGTTTTCCATATTTTCCTCTGTATTATTTTTTAAATCTTGCAAATGTAACTGTTATTTTAAAATTAAGTCAACCGACAATTTGTAGTTGTTAATTTTTTCCAATATTCAAACTTTAAATTCTACATAGTGAAAATTAAATTGAAAGTTCACATTTAAGATGCCAACCATACCAATACTATTTTCAGAAAAACATGTAACATAATTTATATTCATGTCAGTGAAATGTTAGAATCACAAGTCTCTACAATGATCATTACTTTCTAGTCCTTCTCTCACTTAACATATTAGGTACAGAATACTTCTTAAAATTTACAAAGCTCTAGTTAGGAGAGCAAACCATAATAGAAAAGTGTAACTATCTTTATATATGCTTTCTTATAATGCTTTATATATTTCAAACTTCTTGGTATACATGAATGCAGTCATGATTTTTTGAAAAAAAATTAATTTTAAACAGCTAGTGAAAAGCCAGCTATGATGAGAACAGTAGACAAACTGGGCAGAGAAGACCGGCAAATTCAAACAGAAATGTTCAGGAATATTCTTACTGTAGGCCAATGTGGTCAGAAGGAAGTTCTGCTGTTTCTTAGTTTGTCAGCTCCTAAGAAAATACCTCTCTGAGAGGCTTACATGTATTATATTCTAACTAAAACTGAGAGGAAACACTTGGACCTTTCCTGGCTGGGCCAAAGAATCCTCATACTTCTCCCTAATTCCTGAAATTGACTTTCTAGTACTCTGCAGGCTGGCAGCTTGATGGTGACCTATTTCCTGGGACCCTGGGGCCCAACCCCCAGAGAGTGCCTTCCTCCCTCTTCTTTCATCTTCTCCTCCAAAAGAGTGGGACTACCCTGGGTACCCCCTAACCCTAGCATATCAAGTGTCTGCAGGATTAGGCATATCCTCTCCCACTGAAGTCAAACAAGGGAGCCCTGTTGAGGAACAGATTGCACAGTCAGGCTACAGCTCTAGGGAGAGCCCCTGCTCCAGTTTTTGGAAGATCTACATGAAGACTGAGCTGCATGTCTGCTTCATATGTGCCATGGGCCTCTGTCCAGCCCGTGTATGCGTTTTTTGTTGGTGGCTCAATGTCTAAGAGCTCCCAGAGGTCCAAGTTCATTCACTGTGTTAATTTTTATGTGGGGTACCTATCCCCTTCATAGTCCTTAATTCTTCTAGAAGAGTCCCCGGACTCTGTTCAATGTTTGGCTGTGGGTATCTGCATCTGTTCCAGTCAGCTGCTGGGTGAAGCCTCTCAGAGGATAGTAATGCTAAACTCCTGTCTGCAAGCATAATTAAGGAGTACCAATGATAGTATCAGGGATTTGTGTTTGACCTTGGGATGGGTCTCAAGTTGGGCTCATTATTGGTCCGCCATTCCTTTAGTTTCTGCTTCGTCTTTGTCCCTGCATTTCTTTTAGACAGGATAAATTTCGGATCAAAGGTTTTGTGGGTGAGTTGTTGATATTATCCCTCCATTGGGAGTCCTTCTTGGCTTCAGGAGGTGGCTTCTTCGAGTTCTATGTCTTCACTGTTAGGCATCATGGCTAAGGTCACTTGCATTGACTCCTGGGAACTTCCCCATCCCAGGTCTCTGGGCCTTCCTAGAGATTCCCCCTACCTCCCGCCCTGTAGGCATTCTATGCTTCTTCTCCCCGTTTCTCTTTGCTTCCCTCCTTTGCTCCTTCACAAGGTCCCATCTGTGAATCTGTAATAAACTTCTAAAACTCACTGTTCATGGCCTGAGAAATGCTGTCTTTGAATTCTAAGACAACATCCCAAAAGTTACTACTTTGGGGCAGCTTTGGTGGCTACCACCAAGTTTTCTAGGACCTAAGCTCTTCAAGTCAAGCTCACCAAGAGCTGATAAAAGCTCTGTACTCTTAAAGACACTCTAAATGCAGGTGTGCATGCACACACACACACACACAAACACACACACACACACACACAAACACACACAATACACACAATACATACATACATACATGCATATATAAATAGATGTGAGATTTTGTGTGTGTATATGCTTTGTATTATTTATTGATTATTAATTGAAAATAGCCTTTTTAAATATTGTCTCCCCTCTCTCTACTCCTTCCAGTCTTCCTCATCTCCCTTCCCATTCAGATCCACCTCTTTCTGTCTCTCCTTAGAAAATGAACAGTGAAATAAATCAATATAATGAAAATGTAATAGGATGTAATAGGATAAAACAAAAACTAACACATGGGAACAGAACAAAACTAAAATAGGGAAAGGAGCCAAAGAAAAGTCACAGGTAATAGACAAAGACCTAAAGAGCCATCCACTTGTCTGCATACTCACAAATCCAATAAAAACACTAAGTAACAACTGGAAGTCATAATACATGCAAAGGACCTGTAGGATAAAAATTAAAATAAAAACTAAGATTTGGGGAAAATGGGGGTGAGGGAGAAAACCCACGAGGAAGTTACATTATCTGAGAAGGAGCCACCAAAGAAGTCATTGACTTGTTACCTATTGGTGTCTTCTGCTGGCCATGTACCCGATCCTTAATGGTAGCTAGTCCCCAGTAAGACTTCACTAGGAAAAAAAGAGGTAAGTTTTCATTTACAAGTGATTACCAATTAGAGATAGCTTGTGGGTTAGCTATCTATTGGGGCATGTGTCTGCTTTCCCTCTCAGCTCTAGGATCACATCTGGTGCAAACCCGTGCAGGCCCCATGCATGCTGCCTCAGTTTCTGTGAGTTCATACATTCATTAGTCTTGTTTGATTTTGAAGACCTTGTTTCCTTGGCGTCCTGCATGCCTTCTGGATCTTACACTTTTTAGATAGTCTCTTCTGCAGCGCTCCCTGAGGCCCAGGGGCGAGGGATTTGATGGAGACATACTATGTATGGCTGAGTGTTTCCAGGTCTTTCATCCTCTCCATAAAGTATGGGTTGTGTTTCTGCATTTGTTTCCAACTACTGAAGAAGGACGATTCTCTATTGACGGCTGAGCAAGGCGCTGATCTCTGAGTAGCAGAATGTCATTTCTTTGTGATTTTTCAATTAATATTATTAAGAACTTATTATTAAGAACTTGATTGTATCTGACGTCCCTGGGCTATACAGTCTTAGGTTCTTGATCATCTAAGCAGTGTTGGAAACGGGTTCCATCTCATGGAATGAGCCTTAAGTCAAATCTGATAATGACTGGTCACTCCCAGAAGCTTCAAGTCATCATTGCACTAACATGTCTTGTAGATAGGACATAGTTGTAGATCAAACAGACTACAGTTGGGTTGCTGTTTATATCTCTCCTTTTGGTGGTGTGCAGAGTATCTTACTGAATCACAGATGCCAAAAGATAATGATGAAGGCTCTCAGCATCACTTCTACTTCTCCATAATCACTGAGTTTGTGTAGGTGTTGTCTTTGGCAACAGACACTTTGCTGTCAGTTTGTGGAGAGCAACTGTAGTTTTAACCAACAGCCGCAGTTGTTTGAGCATTCCCTTGGGACCCTCTTTGGAGAAGAACTAAATTAGATGTAACCCAACCTGACACTATTACTGGAGGCTTTATTTGGTGAGAGGAGATATCCAGACCTTGCTCTGTCTCCAAATGATTTAGTGACTACATTTAGATTGTATATATATATATATATATATATATATATATATATATATATATATATATATATTACAGTATATATTACATATATTATATATATGTATATTATATGTATAATATAATATACAGTCACATATATACATGTATATGTATATATATATTATACAAAGCTTTTAGTGTATTAAGTTTTAATAGTATTCCTCAAATGGCCTCTAATTTTATCTTTATCTCCCTATATTCTTTCCTCACTCCTTCTTGACAACCCCTCTACTCTTGATCTTCCATTTCAAGTTAGTGCCTGCCCCCCATCTATCTTGTACCATCTATTTAATTTCCCTTTCCTAGGTAGAACTATCTGCAGCCTGCAGCCCCTTGCTGTATAGCTATTCCCTGTGATTCCATGGATTATAACTTGGTTATCTTTGACTTAACAGCTAATATACACAGAAAACTGAGTGCATACCACACTTGTCTTTCTGGGTCTGGATAACCTCACTCAGGAAGACTTTTTCTAGCTCCATCCATTTACCTAAAAATTCCATTATTTCATTTTTAAGATTTTATTGCTTTCTAGTTTTCTCCATTGAAAGCTGTACAATGAACATAGTTAAAAGAAAAATACCTTCTAGACTGTTGGAGAACCCTGGTATTAAGGTCGCAGTCCCTATAACCAAATGGCTTGCTGAGCTCTGCACAAAATGGAGGGTTCCCTTTCTCAGAGGGGCTTCCCTGCCTCTGCATGGCTTTGCCTGGAGAGTGTCTCTGAACACCACTGGGTGGCATTGTCTGAAAAATGACCTCAGACAGAGTTCTCTGCAAGGCTGCATTACTCAGTACACAAATCGCACCCTACTCTGGCTTCCTGCCTACATGACAGGCAGGCACTGTATTATAACTAATCAGCCCTTCCCACCTGCCTGACACTATGACCAATTAACCCTTTCTGCCTGTACCCCTAAAAATGCCCTTATAGATCCTATATCTTGAACAATAAAGTAGACTTGCTTCACTGCAGCTGTCTCTGGAAGTCCTTCCATCTACTCATAGCTGTCCGAATCCCACTTTTGGCCTCTGCTCACTTTGTCCTCATTGGCTGCTGGCTAACAGCCTCCAAGGAGAAGGGACAGCTACAGTAGACATGTAAAAATAGCTGAGTCTGGAAGTCCACTACACCCAATGCTTCACCAGATAATCAGAACCCAGTAACATCACTCAAGATAGTCAGACACAGTCTGAGAACCCCATAACACCCACTGGACAGTATATAAGCAGAGACCAAGAGCAATGCTCTGCTCCACATATCTGGGGAGATGCCACTTTGATCATTTTGTAAGTATGTTTACGTGAGAAATTGGTGACCACTTGTTGCATGCAAGAAGGTAAATATTCATAGCTTAATAAAAGTTATATTTTATTATGCTGAAGATTGTCATACAAAGTTAAGATTGTCATACAAAGTTCCTTGCAGCTGGAACATCTTCCCCTGGATCAATACCCTCAATTCAGAGACTTCTGTTAGACTAGACCTGAACTTCAGCTAAGATAGTGAGTCACATAGGTGAGCAACCTAAAGGAGACAGGCTTAGGACTGTAGTTAGAGATTTAGAGTCTGTCTTAGGGTTTTACTGCTGTGAACAGACACCATGACCAAGGCAAGTCTTATAAGGACAACATTTAATTGGGTCTGATTTACAAGTTCAGAGGTTCAGTCCATTATCACTAAGGTAGGAACATGGCATCATCTAGGCAGGCATGGTGCAGGAGGAGCTTGGAGTTCTACATCTTCATCTAAAGGCTGCTAGCAGAAAACTGACTTCCAGGCAGCTAGGACTAGGGTACTAAAGACCATGCCCACAGTGGCATACCTATTCCAACAAGGCTACACCTCTTAATAGTGCCATTCCATGGGCCAAATATATATAAAACCATCACAGAATCTTAACTTTGTATGACAATCTTCAGCATAATAAAATATAACTTTTGTTAAGCTATGAATATTTACCTTCTTGCATGCAACAAGCGGTCACCAATTTCTCATGTAAACATACTTACAAAATGAGTTTTGTTCAGTCACATTTCTTGATCTCTGAACTGGTATACACCCTGGGCTAAAAGATGCAGATCTTAATTTCAGTTCTTCTCATGGCTTACAGAAGGTTTTGCTGGTTTAAATTAGAATAGAATATTTCCAGACTTTTACAAGGTTTCTTTGATAATGAGGTAGGCTGACATTTTTTGTAAGACACACTTTGGTCCTCTGTCGTAATGGAGTAAGGCACAAGATGAATGCCAGACAGACTTCAAGTTCTGCAGTGCTATCACTTTATTTCAGTCTCAGGACAGACTGAAAAGAATGTCCTGTTTCACGTCAGCTGCTTCCTAGCGATGACTCTAACCATTTAATTAATCTCTTAACGTTTAACATGGCGAAATCTGATCATTCCCAGTTGTCTGTGTCGCATAGGGGCAGCAGTGGATGGAAAGGAAGTGGTCGCAGGTGCTGTCCACATCCCTTTTCTGAGCGACGCCAGGGCTGCTTGCTGATGGCTCGGTGTAATAAAGACTCCCTCTGTGGCATGCTTCCTCTCCCTTTTATATTTCTTACCTTTCTCTTTGTGTCAGATGAATAGATTCAATCATTTTCTCTTCTCAACAGGTGAAGGGAAAAATGCTATCTAAAGGGCCACTTGTTAATTTCAGCATAAAAATTAATAAAAAGAAAGAGCTAAATACCATAATTCCTCCTTTCCTGCTCTACTAGGAATTATTGGTAAATCCAATTATTTTGTGTTAAAAGAACATCTCAAAGTCCTTTACACATTAGAATTGAATTGATCCTAATGTTTCTAATTTGTCATGATAATAAATGAAAGAGTATCATTTCTAACATAACCCTGTGTGTGTGTGTGTGTGTGTGTGTGTGTGTGTATGAATAAAGAAGATGTGATATATCAGATGTCCATGGAAAAAATGAACTGTTTCCTTGATCACCTTAAATATGGTATATGTGACAAAGATGGTAATGTGAGGGGCAAGGAGGCCATCTAAGTGGTAGACATGGTGCTAAGCACGTGGAAGGCCCTGAACTTAAGCCCCAGAAGCCATGTATGTGTGTGTGTGTGTGTGTGTGTGTGTGTGTGTGTGTGTGTGTGTGTGTGTGTGCTGCTGGTTATTAGCATAATGTGAGCACCAGCATTCTATTTCATTGGGCCTGTCACAGTTTTGGTTCATAGGCTTTACAATTGAGAGAGACTGTTAATTTTTTCGCTCAGACTCTTCAGTCTTACCCTCTGATACTGTGAAAAGTAGCTCTCAGTGAGAAAGCTTGCTGGTCAGTTCCAGCTTGATTCCTACAAGGGTAAAGACTGTGGTGGCGCTTAAACCTTTTTTTTTCTTTAGATATCCCTGTGGCAGCTGAAACCCCACTATTTTACTAAATTAAATACTTTTTAATAAGGGCTTGCTTACTGAAGTCCTTCCCTTAACACCTTCAGTAGGAAAAGAGCTTTATTAATAGGTTTCCCGCCAGGGTTCATGGCACTCCCAACTAACCACTGGTTATTGATCATGCCTACTCTATCCCACACAAACTCCCTGCTTCAGACTGCTGGCATAATGTGATTGTACACTGTATACATTTTGTCCTTGTATTATTCAAAGGCTGGTTTCTCTGATCCCATATCTGGTTGCAATCCAGACATGGCACTTCCATGTTTATTCTAAGGATCTCTGGTCTCAATGTTGTATAAACATTGTTCCCTGTGACTTGTCAATCAATCAATCAATCAATCAATCAATCAATCTTCTCTGATTCATCAATAAAAATGATCAATCAATGACCGGGTAAGGGAGAGGGCAGGACTAGGCTTCTTATCTCAGCCAGGGGAGGGAGAGAAAGATAGAGGAAGGGATTCACCACTTGGAAAGAGTCCAGGAGCCACCATATAAAACACACCTGGAAGAGAGAGAGCGAAATCACTACTGAATATAAGTTTCTATAGAATTTTGGCAGGAAAGTAGCCAGATAAGCTCGAAGGATTAGAATAGACTAATAAGTGTTCAAATATCATGTCGTAAACCTTGATTAAGTAAATCTTATAATCTCTGTCTCACTTATTTGGGAGCTAGCCAGAATAAAAGAAAACAATGTTTTTAAAATGACACTAGCATCAGTTTCTATCCAGAGTGGAGCCCCAGTCTGAGACACTCTGCTCTGGTAATGTAAAGAACAGATGGATACATGGGCCATCGGGTGATGTTTCTGTTCAAAACTACAGTAATCACTGTACAACGTTCAAAGTCAGGGGGTGATGCAAGGTGAGGTCTATAGAGTGGGAAAGAAAAAACCTTTCCAGAACACAGTTTTGAACAGTTATAAAGTCTATTACATGAACAAACAACCTCCCTTCTCTCTAACTTGTACAGACAGGAAAGTATATCCTTCCTTTTACAAGTAAGACTACAATCGCCTTGTCACTGTTTGCATGGTCACCTCACTCATCCACGATGCTTTCGTGGCTTTCTAGAATCACAGTAAAGTTTATCACCTATGTCCCCCTCTCATTATGCTTTGCTTCTTTCTACAATTTATTTACAACAACAACAACAACAAGATGGCTTTTCTTAGATATGATCTAATCATGATATTGTACCACACTGTACAACCATCTTCATCTTGTCCATAATAAAGATAAGCCTCTTTCCTGTGGTGAACTTAGTCTGTTTTTCTCTAGTGTCTTTCTGGACTATTCCTTCAAGAAAAATAACATAAATACAGATTTTCTTTAATCATAATTTGAAACTATTCCATGTATTTGGTTTTCTTTTTTGTTTTCTCGTCCTTAAGTCTCACATTGGAGAAGACAATGTGTGTCACCGCATAGATGTATCATTTGTTGTGTTCATTATTTTTTCCTTTGTCTAGCACAGATTATGATAGCTATGATAATAACATGACAATTTAGTTAAAATATAACATCTATACAAATAGCATTGATGTTATAATGTAAAGAAACTTTCTATGCTAATATTATGTGGTTATTGAGGCTAATACACAGTACAATACATCAAGTACCTGAGAATGTATCTAGCTACAGCCAACCTTTCACAATTATACTTGATATCAACACCTTCTGCTGCTTTAAAAGACACTCTAAATGCCAAGTAAAACTCCAATTAAAATACAATAGCTGATGGTCCTTTAGCATCACATTCTAACCCATGGCATGTGACCTAACAACTCTGAAGATTCGAAGATGCAGAATCAATTTGAGAGTTAGCAGATCATGACTAACTCAACAATGCAACCAAACCAACCTGGAATAAATAAAGGCAGAAGTATTCCATGTCTATAGCAATTACCTTAAGCGTGCAAAAGATCTAATGACTAACTTATGTTACAATTTGTAAACGACTTCTCTAGGTCCCATTTATTGGTCTTCATCTGTGGATAACATATGCAAACAGAAAATATTACAGAGATCTGCACTTGTATACTGCATAGCCCTTGCCTCATGGCCATCTGGGTGCACACATGGACTCTTTATTAATGTTTACCACTATGAAATGTTTACCTTTTAAAAGCTTGTTTTCTAGTATGGGTCATTTGCTCTTAATTCTTTGATATACAAATTGCATAGGAAAAGGAATGTCCTACCTGACTTCAGGTCCCACCAATCCCATTTTCATCTCGTTCACATCAATTAAGGGAGAGAGGGAGGCATGAAACAAAGTCTCGTTCAATCCTACAGTGGCTAAGAACAGAGTTACGGACACAGGATTTTACATGGAATACAGACACAAGGAGAAGTAAAGAAGAAGGAAAGATGCCGATGGGGGGATTATATGCTTTTCAGAGAAGACACATATCACAACCCTGGGCTGCAGAGAGTTTGGTGGGATAATAAAGAAAAGTGTTCTGGGAAAGAAGAAATAGCAAAATCTTTGTAACAAAAGCATTTCACCCAGTCTTTAAGAGATGCCTTTTGCCATATGGAATTGGCATCAAAGGTACTGCAAGTAGACAAAGGTATAAGAGACTCAAGAATCTTTGAGTTTTGAGATCTATCTCATAAATGGAATGAACTATGACTTTCCTAGAAAGAATAAATTAATAAATAACTCAGAGTGGAGAGGTCAGCTTAGAGAAGTAAATTACACAAAGATCACAAGTGTTGCTTATACAAGATCCAGGGAATACTGAGCATCATAATGATGTCAATGTGACTGTTCCCTGCTTCAACTTCCATGTAAAGAATTACTTGGGGTGCAGCTTATGTTAATACAATGAACAGAATATCAGTTTTATGGCTAATAATGAGTGGACAGCATGGGATCTTACCATGCATTGCCTGGCAGTAGCCAAGTGCAGTAATGATATTAATTTTCCCACTCCCTTAGCCTGATGAAGTACAGCTTGAGTGATGAAAGTTTTTTTCAATCATTTTAATTTTTTCTAACATTAATCATTTTATTTGCTTGCATTTCAAATGATATCCCTCTTCCTGGTATATCCCTGTACAAAGCCCCAATCCCATCTCCACTCCCTTTGCTCCTCCACCCATTCATCCAACCGGCCTCACTGCTCTGGCATCCTCCTATCCTGAGGCATCAGGCCTCAGCAGGACTAAGGGCCTCCCCTCATATTGAAACCAGATAAGGCCACCCTCTGCTATGCATGTAGCTGAAGCCATGGGTCCCACCATGTATACTCTTTGGCTGGTGGTTTAGTCCCTGGGAGCTCTGGGTGGTCCGATTCGGTGATAATATTCTTCCTATTGGGTTGCAATCACCTTTAGCTCCTTCAGTCTTTTCCCTAGCTCTTTCATTGTGTTCCCCAGACTAAGTCTGATGGTTAGCTGTATCTGCATCTGTGTTAGTCAGATCCTGGCAGAATTTCTCAGGAGACATGCATACCAGGCTCTTTTCAGCAAGTGCTTCTTGGCATCAGCAATAGTGTCAGAGTTTGTTGTGTGTAGATAGGATGAATACCTAGGTGGGAAGTTTCTGGATGGCCTTTCTTCCAGTCTCTGCTCCATCTTTTATCCCTGCCTTTCATTTAGACAGGCCCAATTTGGGCATTCATCCCATAAAAAACCACCAAACCCAGACACTATGGCAGATGACAACAAGAGCCTGATGACAGTAGCCTGATATAGCTGTCTCCTGAGGGCCTTTGTCAGTGCCTGGCAAATACAGAAGTAGATGCTCACAATCATTCATTGGATGGAGCACAAGGTCCCCAATGAAGGAGCTAGAGAAAGGACCCAAGGAGCTGAAGGGGTTTGAAGCCCCATAGGAGGAACAACAATTAATCTTCTGGTTTCTCTGCATTCTCTGGTTTGTTGTAGCTCTTCTGACCTTCCTAAACTGTATGGAACTCCCTAAAAAAGTCAAATCCACCTCGTTGCCTCCTGTACTGACTTATTGAATAGAACTGACTGATAAAGCACTGAACTGGCTCTACTCTCAAACATGGCTGCTTCCTTCTACGAACTAATTTACCTACATTTTTTTTCTGGGTGGCCATTTTGGAGCAGACAACACCTTCAGAGTCATTCTTAGCTTAAGCTATCAATATATGAGGTTTCGTCTTTGGGGAACTTTTGTCCCAACGCAGATGTCACTAGTATATTTGAGTAATGTAAAAGTAAGGCGGAACAAATGTCCGGAGGGCAGGAAATATGTCCTCTTCCTCCACCCCTAAGTTAAGTTAGTCACACATATTTCTGTACACACTGAAGCAAGCCTACTTGAACATGACACCCTTAGCTCATGGCCTAGCACTTTTCCTTGTAGGTGTAGAAAACAATTCTGCTTACAGAGTAGGTACTTGTAAAGAGTTTGGATTTGATGGGAAATAGCCCACGTATCTTCTGTTTGTTTGCAATTGTGCATCACTGTACAGGCTCCTACTAGAGGTGGGTCGAGCCCTTTATCACAGAAGGCTTGGCATCACTTTCTTTTAAGTCAGAGGGATACAGAGGCTAGCTAGCAAAGGCGCTCTCATTTTACTCCGCTTTGCTCTTCTGCCAGGACGTTTTCCCTTTCAACAGGCAAGAAACAATGGAGACTCCCTACAACGAATAAAGTCTCTGAAACCTTGAGCCAAAACAGGTCGCACACACACACATACACACACACACACACACACACACACACACCACATTGACACATATACACACACACCACATACATACATACACACACATAACATATACATCACACAGACACACACATATACACATACCATATACAAACAGATATACAATGCCATATATAAACAGACATATACCAACCAAACACGCACATACACACAGACACACACATACACACACAAACACAGATATACACCACACAAACACACACAGAGACATACTATGAACACTCATACATACATACCACATATACACAGACATACATCACATAAACAGATACATACACACACACAACAGACACATACCAACATACATATCACATACCCTCAGATACATCATACAAAAAACCACATACACAGCAACACACACAAAAAGACACACCCACACACATACCACATACACACAAACATACCAAACAAAAGACACACTGAGACATACATCACACACACACACACACACACACACAGAAAGAGAGAGAGAGATTCCCAACAGTAACCATTTGACTTAAATGCCACTTTAGAAAATAAAGATATATATATATATATATATATTGAATGCACATAACTCAATTGAATGTCTTGCAAGGCAAAGAAGACAAAGAATAACTAAGTTCGGTCACTCAACAACTGTAAAATGTTTTACATCATGTAGGTTGGACTGTCAGGGAGAACGTTAATGCTGAATAAAAGTCCATCTGTCCTTTGTGCTGTGGTGTTTATTTTGGCTTCCCCCATTGCTGTTCTTGGTGAACCAAATTAAAATGAATTGAAGAAAACGACCAACCGTGTGAGTCATTCATCTCCTCCGTGTTTTGTAAAAGAAAGCACTCACTGCTCGCTTCTCAGTTATGAAATAATGGATATTCATCATAGAAAGTGCAGGTATTACAAGAGTATATAGACAGATTACTGTAAATCTACTATTATCCCCAGGTAATATACTTTCTGTTTAAAGATACAATATATATAATTTATTTTATTTTGTTATTATAAATATGACTATATTTATGCCACAAATATATAAAGAATAAAACTTAGACTACAGACTCTATATAAAACTCAAATAAGCTTGTCTCCTGCCTCATCATTCACTGTATGGCAGCTACCAGAGGTCCCTCAGCTTTCATAAGCATGGCTATATAATAGCCTGTAAATATGCCAGAGATTTACTGACTTAGTATTAGACAAACAGAATTTTAAAAGCTGTATTAGTTAATTATAATGACAAGGCAAATATGTAATACAACTAATGAGAGAAGTTTTTAAAGTTATCTCACTATTCAGAGTAGTGCCAAATCCCTTTCTAAGAAGTGGAATGAGCAACTCTCTACCAGCTAGGATTGAACAAACACACATGTTCTCACCTGTACTGGCTTTATTTTAATTTTTTACCTAGTATTTTTTAAGGTTTAGTAAAAGGGATAGTTCTAGATTGCCAGCAGTTCCCTATCAAGAAGATACTGTGTGGAGTATATTTTAATAACGCATTTCTGTCCCTTAACAAGCAAATCATTGCAGCGCGCCTTGATGATAATGTAGATAATGTACATAGCAGGACCTATCTAGCCCTGAGTTAAAGATTAGGTTCTGCATCTAATTAACAGTTACTTGTCCATATCTTCAAGAATATACTTTTGGGATTAGAATACAGAAATCTATTTTTTAAAATGTGACTCTCAGAGGTGTGATAATTTAATATGCACTGAAACTTAAAAAAAGAAAACAACCAAAAAAAAAAAAAAACCCAAAAAACTGACCACAACACTGTTTAGTCCCTTGAGTCGAACTCAATCCTTCCCTCATGAGTAATGCTGTCCTCATTATTGTTTTTTTTTTCTTTCCTACCAGATGGGTTGCTAATTTAAAATTCCCAAAATGATAGGTGTTTTATTATAGACAACCCTCTCAGCTGGAAAGGGTAAGACCACGGCTTTTCACACCTTCATGATGAAGTTAATGAGTTCATATGAAATTTTTGAATCTTCTCTCATTTACTCAGATTTACAAAATTGCACTCAAGGATGACACAAGTTCCGGGGATGTTTGGATAAAGTCTCTCCTCCAAAAGTTGTAGAACTGAGAGTAAAGATGCTGTGTCCTGTCCATTAGTGTGACTCCATTGGCAAAGCTAATGCAAGTGTTACAAGTCCATTGCTAGGGATTCTTGTGTTACTGTTGTTGTTACTGTTGTTGTTCTTGTTGCTTGAGCCCTTCACTTCTTCAAATCATAGTTCATCTGGTGATAAGTAGTCCTCCAGATTCCTCTAGTATCATCTACTAAAGACATTGTTTAAGTGAGAACCTCTTTAGCCTTACACATATGCTCATTTCAGTCATCCATGCCATGCCTTGCTGGCATTCTACCAAAAAACAAACAAACAAACAAACAAACAAACAAAAC
This sequence comes from Mus musculus, assembly GCF_000001635.26. NCBI lineage: Eukaryota > Metazoa > Chordata > Mammalia > Rodentia > Muridae > Mus > Mus musculus. The sequence goes on along the minus strand of NC_000076.6, from coordinate 125,196,191 downwards.
AAACAAAACAAAACAAAAATGTATACATTGGCAAATATGACTCAATTCACAGCCAATTTATGTTGAGGTTTGGTCTGCTGCTGTGTATTTTAATGCTAAATTCTGTACCAGAAGGTCTAGTTGCTTCAAGACTGAATTCTCACACTTACCAACATTTGTTGTGCAGACCTTGCTCCTTCATTTAAAACTATTGATTGAAAAGAGATGCCTGCAGGCTCTAGCTGGGCAGAAGAGATGTAGGTGGGGGTTTGGTTCCCAGGCTTGGAGTTTGAGTCAGGAACCACAAGGAGAAGAGACGGGAGGATCGAGAAGATGCTCTGGGGTGGTGTATCTTGAGAGCATGGTCATGAGGAATAGTCAGGTGTAATAGGAGCAGCCCAGGCAGAGCATGGTAAGTCATCTATCAGGGATATTGGCAGGGAAGTAGACGCAACTACACAGAGGAGGAGTATCTGCCCAACTTTAGTACTTTAAGACTTTTTATAAATATAAAGGTTTTGTGCCATTTATTTGGGAATTAAGTTATCTAAGGTAGGGTAGACACCCCTGAGTAAGATTTACTATCACAAATATATTTTATGTCAGACCTTTGTTGTATTGTATTTTAATTCAATGTTTTTAAGGGATTCAGGCTATAGACTCTTAGAGTCATTCTTATCAGGGCAGTGGGAATGTATGGTTAACCAGATTTCATGGTAGATATGAGGCAAGGGATTAGAAGAAGTCATGGCCAGGACCATCTCATGGGTCTACAGCAAGTGACATAGTTCTTCCAAAAAGGCTCCGCAGATAGGTAGTGGTGCCAGGTATAGACCTGGTCCACATCACACAATTATTTAAGGGGATATTTCAGGAAATATTTAAAAAATGGACCAGCTGCCTTCCCATGCTACCAGGTGATCTTAACTCGAGGTCTCTCTGTGGTCCCTCTGACTCTGTCTCTTCCTGACAACTCCCCAGCGGGGCCTGAGCGCCTGAGTTTTCTTCACTACCACACCAGCCCCACACATCAACCGTCCACCCCACAGTTAGCCACCACAACACCCATCTACAGGGTAGGATCAAAACTCTTAAAGCTTATAACTAACCAATCAGATTTATGTATCAATAAAATCACAATTTACAAGATGCCGATACAATAATTTCGGAAGGAATTGATATTGATAAAAACTTTATCTCAATTATTCTAACCTTATGATATCATAACTACCCGTGGCTAGTTAAAGCCACTCTGGTTCACGTCTGCCTCCATTTTGCCTTCCTCTCCCTCTGAGACACTTCTTTCTTTCTTTCTTTCTTTCTTTCTTTCTTTCTTTCTTTCTTTCTTTCTTTCTTTCTTTCTTTCTTCTTTCTTTCTTTCTTTCTTTTTAGTTTGAATCATTTAATTTTTTTATTGGATTTTTTTATTGACATTTCAAATGTTATCCCCTTTCCTGATTTTCCCTCCAAAATACGCCCTCCCCCCTCTCCCCTCCCCCCTCCACTTTCTGTCTCCACAAGTCTTATCTCCATCTCCCTTTTCCCTGTCCAATCACAGGCCTCCTGCTGCCATAATGTAATTAGACATGGAAAATCCTGCAATAGGGGGATACTTCATATTCCAGCCACTATATTCTGTATATGTCTAGGTGTTAATTGTCTTTGCCAAAGTCACATCTCACATTTAGCATCATTCAACTCTTATTCTAAGTTATCTGTGCATCTTTTGACTCTTCACAAGATTTATTTTCCGTGATCGTCAGCATCAGCGACAAGGACACACAGACACACACACACACACACACACACACACAGAGAGAGAGAGAGAGAGAGAGAGAGAGAGAGAGAGAGAGAGAGAGAGAGAGAGAAATTGAAAACTATTAGAATTATATTATACTATGAAAAATATTGTTTATGAAACAGAATAATTAATTGACTGGTTGCATCATATTGGATATCTACAGATGCTCACTCCCACATTATGATACAAGGCATCATCAAAGATCCATGAGTGGAATCCATTAAGTACAGACATGAAGACTGGGCAAGTGCATGAATGTCGTTACTAAATTTGTGTTTTAAGTGAAGAATCTTGATTGCTATGCAGTGATAGATTGTTGAGAATACTGGAGGCTATTTGCAACTTTGAAGCAAGACATGATACTGGCTTGAGGGGCATAGTGGTCAGAACTTTGAATGAAGAAATCATATCAGTAGTGTTTTAGAAACAGAATCCACCAGACTGGCTGATACAATAACAACATAAAGGCCAGAAGTTAACCCTGGGAGGATGAATGCTGCTTTTTCTCAACCAACAGAAAACACTAAACTAGAGGCACAAGTTGAAAATGCATATACACATGCATAATTCTTAAATTCTCTAATACTTGAGATGTGTTAGGAAATTAGACACTTGTATCAACAGATCAAGTAATGAGCACCCATTGATCTGAGGGTCCTGGAAGAAGCCTTAGCTAGAAAACCATCTCAAAACCGACTTTCTAAACAAAATGAAAATTTGACTTTAACTGTAAGTTAGAAGTTTGTTTAGAAATGATAGCACCCTGTTTCTGACTCTCCTAACTGCTTAGTTGTAGATAAATCGGGTAAGAGGCATTTTGGGTTGATGGTAATCAGCAGCTATCTTCTAAATTGAAACCTCTTGGTGGGAACAAAGAACCTGGCTTCACAATTAGCAGTTATCCTCAGAGCCCACTGTCACTTCAGAAGAGAAGTTGTTTATACAAATCCAAATAGTGTGTCCTAGAGTCTTTAATGGTTAGATGTTTCTTTTAATTTAAACCATTGTTAACCTCTTTCTTGCAAGAATAAATAGGATTTTAACAGGGAATGTAACCATCGGTATTTTCAAGGCCAGTGCACCAGTGAAATACTGTCCCTAAGTGGGGTACTGTCACCGATTCCTGCCTTCCTTACTCTACTGCTAAAGAGGCTGACAGGCTTCACCCTCCTCTCCTTCCTTTCTCCCTTCTTTCTCTTTCCTCTCCTCTCTGTCCCAGTGTGTCTCTCTGTTTCTGTCTCTGTCTCTGTGTCTCTGTCTGTGTTTTTCTGTCTCTGTCTCTTTCTCTCTTTCTCATTTATTGGTCTCCATTCTTCTTTCCTCCCTTCAATTCTTCCCTCCCTATTTTTCTGTGTAAAAGAATTAAATTCTGAGCCTATCTAGAGGATGTTGCTGTTTAGTTTGTGGTCACTATTGAGTCAGTAAATTTATGAATACTGCTGGCTTTATTTTTCCTAAGTAATTACATTGCTGTTTTATTCTTCAAAGGGCTCGCTTATTTATTTGGAACCATCTCTAAATGCAGGCAGGCTGGTTTGAGAGTCTTTTATTTCATTTTTGTTTGTCTTGTTGCTGCCATTTCTTAAAGAATTAATGACTTTAGTCTCTATCAGTATCATAAGGAAAAACATGAACTGTGGGATATATTCAGAAATATAGTCCCATAAATTGTATTAGTTGATATCACTTGCTTGAAGAGTGAAAGTGCATGTTTTAGACACACCATAATTTATACAATTTTTCAGTTAAGGTTGAGAAAAAAGTCTGTGTACTGTAAATCTCAGGGCGGGGTGAAGATATAAAATATTATAGAAAGGAGTATATTTGATATACTTTAGGTCCTAATCATATTGTCACCAGAGGCAGACACATACTCAATTAATGGCTGACAAAGTGACTTGAGGTCAAAAGAATAAACAGTGTTATTCACCTTGACTTTGGAGACCATAGGGCAGAGTAGGTTCCTCCTAAAGCTCACAGCAAACAGTTGGTGCAGCATTATTGGCTGCTGAGCAGCTGAACCAATCAGTCCTATGTCTGTTCTGAAATGTGTGTTACTTGAAGCAAGCATTGCACATCTCCTGACTCCGAGCCCATGGTGCTGGCCTCCGAGGAACCAGGACAACCCAATTCTGAGTGTGACTGGAGAATCATCATTTCTTGTGATTTCTTTTCTCCCACTGAGTAACCTTACATCTTACATTTTTTGTGATTCCCCTCTCTTTTGAGGATACCAACTTGAGTCTTGCCAGATGCATAAGTAGAGATGGGCAGTTCTGTCCCATTTTAGATTCCTCCCCTCATCTACCTAAGCCTTCCAATCCTAACACCTACTTCCATGTATGAAACATTTGTGAGCCCTAGTGTGAGGATTGTGGAGACATTGATTTCCTCTTCCGTGTATAAAACAAAAGTGAGTGTTATGTCCTGCTTTCCTGAAAGAATAAGCTGCTCTGTAGCTCAGCCTGGGAAACCACCCTTTGCATTTCCATAAGAGAAACACGATGAGTTTCTATGAAATAACTGCCTTGTACTATAGAATGCACTACTTTTAAAGACAGATTCTAATTAGATCAAGTCTTTAAATGATTTTAGTTTGTGTAATTTTACTTCATGAAAACTTATTGACTATGTCTGAGTAAACCCATTTAATTCCTTTTCCCAGATAATATAAATAAAACCAAAATAATAGAACAATACTCAAAATTTGTTTTTCCCCCACAGTGATATGATTTAGTTCAAACATAAGCAGCTACATTCCTGCACTAAAGAGTAAAGTCAAGTTAGATGGTGACATATGTCCCGAAAGATCCAGAGTTATTAGTGCATAGGCAGAAGAGTGCCAAATTCAAGGATAGTCTTGGGTGCATGGGGAGTTTACAGCCAGCATGTACTATATAGGGACACCTTACTTCAAAAATGGAGCTTTGGGAATTCAGTATTAATATTCATGACCTCCCTCCTCAGAAACATACACACACATGCACACACACACAATAAATGTTCCATAAACAAATATAAATAAATTATACTTGTATCCAAAAATAATGAATTATCTAGGAAATGTATGTCTGGTTTTGCTTCATAAAATTAATTCAAGCTAAGAGAACATGTATTTCATTTTAAACAAAAAAAATTGAGACAATATCTTTAATTCTCTTTGGATATCCAACCATCCATTCATCTATCCATCCATCCATTCATCAATCCATCTATTCATGCATCAAAAATAAATATCTATTGAGGGGCATTCTGATGTTTAAGTGTGGAGATCAAGGGACAACTTGCTGGAATTGATTCGAATTCATGATGTCAAGATTGGCATCCAGCAACTTCACCTCTCTCTCTCTCTCTCTCTCTCTCTCTCTCTCTCTCTCTCACACACACACACACACACACACACAATCTAGGTTTTATTTCTGAAAGAAGACTATGTTTATCATCATGTTTGTAGCTGTTTTGATGAATAAATTTTCTGAAATATAAATTTGGAAACTGCAGAAAACAAGTGCTTTTCATGAACACCGAATAACTCTCCTTTCACAAGAATAAAGAAGTTGCATTGGAAAAATAAGATTCCAGTATCTCACTTTGGGTGTTTGACTTGCTATTTCTTAGTGGTCTTCCTTTTTTTGCCCAAATCTAGTCATAGAATGAGGGCATTGTCAGGAAGGGTCATTTTTCTGCAACACTTGCTCTCAAACTGAGGGAGAGATTGCTCTAGAGTGCATGGTGGTTCTTCTAGCAGCTTTCAGTAAAACTTGAGGTGGGTTAGTATCGTCCCTCCCAGGACCAAAAGGCAGTGGAAGCATTGAAAGAGTCTCTGTTTCCTACCAGCTTGTAATCCCACTTGCATCATAACCCAAGACCCTGTCCTTTGAAGTCCAAACATTTTCTTGAAGGCTTGACAGAGGCGATTACCGTGACTGCTCTGTGCAGTAAGCAGTGTTTCAGCACCCATAATTCAGCTCCATGGTTCACCTTTCTGTCTGCATGAGCCACTAGCTCTTGGTCCTCTGTTGATCCACAAGATGGCTGAATGCATCAAGGGATCTCTATGGACCTCCCAAATTTTCAGAAGGTTTTAACTACACATTTCTGTGCTATCAACCACTGTGAAGTTAATTAAGCCAATCCACTTTGAAACATCTAGAATTATCGTTGGTTCCAAATTTCATTTTGTGAAATTTGCAGCTACCAGCATATTTCCTTGTTTTTAAAGATATCACTGTGTGGGAGCCTGGATTTATAAGGGAGGAGTGACCTCTCACCTAGACACCTGTTGAAGGGACACTAATGAGAGCAAAGCCAAACCTGTTCCATCAAGATACATTTTATATTTACAAAACTTTATATAGGTCTGTGCCCTGCTATACATGTCTCTGTCACAGAAAGGGTTTTCCTAAATTTCAACACCGTTTACAAATCTCTCATACGCAGTGGTGACATTTATTGGTGAAATCTGTCAACTCACTGGCCTAGAGAAAGACCCTTTAGCTGTTCATTTTGTTGCTTATTATTTCCAGCCTTTCCAGTGTGATAAGACGAGCCATCAGTATGTCATCTCATTTGCTATGCGAAGGCAGGACCTTTTCATTCCTTCCCCTGTGCCTGATTAGAGCACCTTGCTCCGATTTACATCCTGACATTATTAGTTTTATTTTTTTCTGAGCAGGAAGTTTATCTGCTAAATAAATGACTCCTCAGGCCTCTCAAAACTAGAATTTATTCCCATTTATTTGGGGACGACAGAAACCGTTGAAAATACTAACACCTTTATTAAGTGTCTGGGAGCTTGATGCATTTGCACGCTGTGTGTCATAGGTTGGAAACACCAAGCCAAGTGCAAACACAGTGAAAAATAACTGCTGTTCCAATAGAGAATGTCTGTCCTCTACTGTATTCCAGTGACATGATGCAAAGATTTTAATTCTTTAAAAAATTTTTTTAATATATTTTGTTTTAAAATACTACATAGTAATTATGCACATTTATGGGGTGTGGTGAGACAATTCAATTCAATGTTCATTTAAATAATCAGATCTGGCTTACTGTAATCTATTACCTCAATCACACATAATTTCCTTGTGTTAGGGAATATCAGAAGTGCTTAGAAATATTTAACTCTTGTCAGCTAGGTATCCCGCTATAGGCCATCTGAAGTCATTCGTCCTATGAAACCTCACCATCTGTCCTCTGTCCGTCTCTCCCTATCCACTCTCTCCTGCTATGATTGCTGCTATCTGGTTTTCTGTTTCTTAGAGACTGGCTTTCTCTAGCTTCTGCACATGAACGCATGAAGCTAGCTGTCCTCCAAGGAAGGTCTGAGATTTCATGTAACACAATGGCATCCAGTTCCCTTCGAGACACCACAGACGACAGGATCCCATTCTCTTTGTCAATTGAAGTTAGACTTTGACAGGATGACACATGCGCACAAGGCACGTTGACTATTCTCTTTCCACCCAATCCCTCTCCTATGTCCTCCCCTGCCCACTACTGTCGCCATTTCCTTCAGGTCCCTGTCCCATATAAAAATAAATGCCCAGATGCTTAGCCTTAGAAACTTCTTCTATCCTGACTTCAAAAATTGCCCCTCTGAAACATATATTGGTGTTCCTATAACAGAGATAATGGTGAAACGTAAATTAAATAATTAAGCCAACGATTGTAAAGCATACACTTACATAAATACACTTACAACTTTGATTATCTGTTTTTTTTTATAATATTGGCCTTAAGAGCAGAGCAGTGGAGGAAGGCCTGCATAAGGCAAGGAGGCACAGCAACAAAACCCTGACATCAAACAACTCCTTATTTAGTTTTCCTTCAGATCTCTGCCCAGAAAAACCTTTCTCTGCTGTGTGTTCCTCATTTAAAATTATATATCACAGTGCCTTGTGGGTCCTGTGGTATTAACGATATAAGGGATGAATACAGAAATCTTGTAAAGAGAATGCAGAGAGTGCTGTGCACCGCTTAAGAAGTCTACAGCAGGCTGGTGCCAGAAATTATTTCTTGTTTGTACTGTTGTAAACAAGATGGGACTGGAATGCGCAGACGGCCCTCTTGGACAGGCACAGAAAAGCTACTTGAGAAGGCAGTGATGCAGATTTCACTATGGGTTCCCTCCGTTATCTCTGTTTTTAAGTTCTTCCATCTGTAGATCTAGAGGGTAACGTGATAAAAGAATACCAGGTTCTGAGATTTTATAATTGGTCTCAAGAGGACTCCCGAATGTATTAAAGAGGCAAACTCGCCCCTTGTCAGAAACTCTGTGTTGGAGAAAAATCATACCTGATGCTTCCTTGACTTTGCTCCTTGAGAGTGAGGAAGAAGGTGTTCCCTTCTATTTAAGGATGCTGGGGATACACAGGACAGGGTTGAGCTCAAATACTGGGGAAATTTATAGGAATCACTACACAGATAAAATTCCTCATATTCCTTCTTCCCTCTAACCCCACTGCCCCAGATTCGAGCTTTTGTATTTATGCATCCTAAGAAAGATATCTGAGAGTGTTGATGTTCACCTCTCCCGGTGCTGCTCAGCGTGTTTCTTTTGGAAAGTGTAATCATGGCCCCCTTCTCCTGCAACACCTCAGACCCCGGGACCACAAGGCAGCATCTGTTTCACTCCCTCACACTTGGTTGTTGATGGGAATCCAAACAGGCACTGCCTTCTCTCTTCACACAACAGAAGGTAAGCTATTGCTGCTCAGATGCTCAATGACGCCATTGTAAACAGGGCTGTGTATGAACAGAAGTTAAAAATAATTGCATCCCACTTGAAGGGTATATTTTTTTTGTAAGCTATGATACAGCAAAAACAAATAACTACTGATCACTTTTAAGTCCCTCCTGGGTGGAATATTTACTCTGGCTCTTTGGCATTCGACCTCAATCTATAAACTTACTTCTTGAGCACTGATATCTCGTATCCACCCTTTAAAAACACTAGCTTATTTATGATCATGGACATGAATACAATGGGAATGTCATCCCATATATTTCTCTCTAGCTCTTAGATAGGATCTCACTTCCACAATTAAGATTTTAATAGTTCAACTTGGATGATATTCTGACAACTTCCTTAACAGTGAGTGGCTCTACGGAGGTAAAACAATGTCAAATGATACAGTGTGTATACCGTGATACTAATTTACCTCATTAGACACAGGATTTTCATTCAAAGCTATAATGAAATTAGTATCAACAATGTTCATGATTTAAATTAAGAACAGTAAAAGATCTTTATACTTTATAGACTAAGAAGAAAGAACTTTCTTGCCAAGTAGGCAGGGTGTGGGTTATAGTTCTACACCCCTGCCTCCTGGACATATGAATGTTCTCTAGTCCTCAGAGTCACCTACACAGCAACAATTCCATAGCCCCCCATTGGGGAGTTTATATATTCAACTAGACCACACACTGTCCTATACCTAGAGTGTACAATCTCTTTTATCTACTGCTCCAAGTGGCTCAGTTCCATAGAGAGAAAGGTCAGTGTCTCATTGGCTTTTGATGTCTCAGTGCACTATACTGTGTCTTCTACATTGGTGAGTTTTTCTTAATTTGTCTGTCATTTTTCCACCCTGATCCCTCAGACATACTGTATTCTAAAATCTTAGAAATCATCATTTCTTGGAGCTAAGCTGATTTTCAGTTTCTAAGGATTTAGAGAAATGCAATAACATGGTTGTATAAGGGCTAATTTTGTTGTTGTTGTTTTAAGATGAAACAACATTCAAAACTAGCTCAGCAGTGGGTCTCTAGCAACTCTTGGTCACAGATGCTGAAATCTTGTCTGTGTTCATTAACAAGGCCCTGTGCCTGCAAAGAGTGCCTTGTTCTTGTCCTCACAAAGAAGCATGCTGGGATATGTGTCCCTTTTTCTTGAGCCAGCCCTGGAGCAAGGGCAGCTTTCAACTTACTTTTAGCATATTCTCCTTTGATTGGTTGCAAACAGTGTTTGTCTAGTTGCTCTTCTAATGAAGTCTGTCTCCCAACTGCCTAATTTGTTGTATTGTTCTATTATGGAAGTAGAAAATTTCTAATATAGAGTAAGTTACCTGACTACAGATCTGAAAGGATATCTACATGCAGAATTGCTCTGAAGAAACACAATTTCACTGCCTTTATTGGTATTGATAATAGCAGTATTGATTTTTATTCCCTGTATACTTCATAATATTTTCCCCATATATATATGGAGAGAGAGAGAGAGAGAGAGAGAGAGAGAGAGAGAGAGAGAGAGAGAGGAGGGGGGATAATGAGGCTATTGTTTTTATTTACTTTGTTTTGTTTTGCTTGTTTGCTTTTAGATAGAAAGTGTTTCTGTCAGTGGTTCTCAACCTTTCTAATGTTGTGACCTACAGTTCCTCATGTTGTGGTAAACCCTGACCCTTAATTTCATTGCTACTTAGTAAATGTAATTTTGGTACTATTATGAATTGTAATGCAATTATCTGAGATTCATGATAAAGGATTTGTCACTCCCAGAGGTGTCACAATGCACAAGTTGGGAACCACTGGTTTCTATGAATAATTTGAGGTCTCAGAAAATGCATATGCCAAGACATGAGATCTAGCCGGACTATAGGAAGACTACTGGCAGCTAGATAAAACCAGTGCTCCTCAGAAACTTGTTAAAGGGTTCCTGTCCCAGAAACACAGCCATTTACCCTATTTCTGACCAAAAGAGCATATGGTTGGTTCCCCACTGTGGTTGCATCTCAAGGCCCATTTTGACCTCCAGGCTCTTACAGTTCCTATTCACAAGTACCCATTATACATTTCAAGGCTGTCTCATTAGCATCTCAACCCTTTTTGCCCCTCCAGGCTTCCCTCCTTCCCTACTCTAAATTTCTAGGCTTGCTCCTGCTCTTGTGAGCTTCCCTCCCCACCCCACCCCCAGCCACACCTCATCCTCTTTAGAACCCAGCTACTCCAGTATTCACCTCTTTCTCGGTCCACTATTCTCTCTCAATATTCCCTAAAATTCTCTCTTCCGTGCTTCCCGGTCCCGGGCCATGCCCAGTCTAATTTTTCTCTTTGCTCTAGACGATTCTAAGCGCTTCTGGGTGTTCTCTCCCTTATTCAGAAATAAATCTTCCCCTCGGGAGCAGCCACTTTGTCTCAGCAATGTCTTTGCTGTGGCCCTCACATACAAATAGAAGGCTCGTAGTGAAATCTTTCTTTTTAAAAAAAAAAATTTTTATTAGGTATTTTCCTCATTTACATTTCCAATGCTATCCCCAAAGTCCCCCATACCCTCCCCCCAACTCCCTTACCCACCCACTCCCCCTTTTTGGCCCTGGCGTTCCCCTGTACTGGGGCATATAAAGTTTGCGTGTCCAATGGGCCTCTCTTTCCAGTGATGGCCGACTAGGCCATCTTTTGATACCTATGCAGCTAGAGACAAGAGCTCCGGGGTACTGGTTAGTTCATATTGTTGTTGGACCTACAGGGTTGCAGATCTCTTTAGCTCCTTGGATACTTTCTCTAGATCCTCCATTGGGGGCCCTGTGATCCATCCAATAGCTGACTGTGAGCATCCACTTATGTGTTTGCTGGGCCCTGGCCTAGTCTCACAAGAGACAGCTATATCAGGATCCTTTCAGCAAATGCTTGCTAGTGTACACAATGGTGTCATCGTTTGGAGGCTAATTATGGGATGGATCCCTGGATATGGCAGTCTCTAGATGGTCCATCCTTTTGTCTCAGCTCCAAACTTTGTCTCTATAACTCCTTCCATGGGTGATTGGAATCTTATACTACTGTTACCGTTAGTTTGAAATTAAAAGAGCATACTACATTAACTTTGAAGATTTTGTACCAAATCCTCCACTGTCTGGTTATTAAAAATGCTTTCATTCCCTGCTAGGAATTCTTTCCCTTAAGGTTGCCAATAACACTTTAAGGACGCCCTCTTCTCTAAGCTGGGTGTTGTTCTCCGACTTTTTTATTGGAGCAGGAAGTTGGGTGTACCCTTCTGGGAAAGGAAGAGTCCAAAACATGGCCTGCAGTCTACATACCAGCAGGGTGCTATGGTGCCTGGCAGTCTTAGGTCAGAGTAACTGCTGACTCCCGGGCTTCTCCAGAATGTTTGATGCCTGGAAGGCATTGTTAAAAGGATTGCATTCCTCCCCTCTGTGGCTCGAGCTTAGCAGCATACCCTGAAGTCAGAGAAGCAGAGCTGCTTACTAGAATTTAATTGTTCTGAGTTCTGTGTGGCCTGGGATCTCAGAGCCACACAGCTCTGCGGAGATACATGCTTCCCAGTGTGAACACACACATCCCAGTCTCTCATCTTCACTTCTTATATCACTATGGTGAGTTTGTTAGAATTCATGAGTCAACTTAGATACATTCTTATTAAAGAAATCTATTTGGATTTCCTTAGTTTGCACCTAATGTTCTTGCCTGTACCTGCTATTTCATAAAAGATGCTTTTTTCTTTCTTTCTTTTTTTGCCTCTGTTCATTACATCTCTTTAAGCTTCTTGTGGGATGGTAAAACCATGCCAGGAAGCTTGGTAAGGTAGAGCAGTTGGAGACCTGGAGACTTGGTGGGGACACCCCTGAGACTTAAGCACCTGCCTCTCCCTGCCAGATTCCTGACCTGGAACATGGGCCACACTCCCCACTTAAGAAAATGTTACCTATGGTCACATAGGCCCAGAACAGAGTTCTCCATGCTAATGAGGTACCTAGCATGCCTGAGGGTTTAGCCAATAAGCTTCCCTTTCTAGACATTCTTCTCTGCAAAAGGCATTTAATCTCAAATCTACCCTGAGACAGTATAGTATTCATCCATTTTCCATGATGAACATTCAATAAACAGTTTAGAGCCATGGACTCTCTTTCATCAAGAATCACAGTGGGGAGCAGGGAGGTCTCCCTGAGCTTCCAACCGCAAAGACAGGCAAACTAAGGACAATCACTGCTGAGCCAAGCCAGAGCTAGCCTATAGGCCCCCAACTCTGCTCCCACCTCCTTGTGACTCTGCAATATTTAGATGTCCCGGCGTTTGTGAGTAGCTGGTCTCAATCCCATCTTGGGCCTGTGGACCCCTGACACTTTGTCTTGTCTTTTCCAAGCAGTTCTCCAGCCGCAACTGATAGCCTAGAAGCAAGGGAATACCAATGTCTGCTGTCTCCCATCTTCAACTGGACTGCTCCACTCTGCGATAAGTACAGTCAAACTCCCAAGCAACTGTGTCCTGAGGCAAGAAGAACCCGAACCAACAGCTTCTCTTTGCTGTAATCACACATTTTCCTTGGTTTTCATAAGAACCTTAACAGCTTTGAAGTATTTTGTGGAATGCAATTCTATAAGATCTGGCCTGATATGTTCCTTGAGACTAAACCAAAACAATGCATTCTAGGGAGAAAGGACACAGATATAAAGGGCCACCTTCATCACATCCTACTAAAAGTGTTTACTTTCAATGTCATTATTCCCTTAATCTTGATTACCTGGTTATCATGATATTGGTTACATATGTTTCTCCATTATTAACTTGGTACTCCTTGTAGGAAGTTAATAGACACAGGTAACTCTTAAGCTTCCAATGATGTGAAGCAATCATTTATGGCTGTTCACAGTTTTTAAAAACTCTTTCGTTCCAGGGATTCGTCTATACACTTAATTTCCAGGCATTTGTATTAGTGATGAGTCAGCAATATTTGATTTCAACTTTGGGATAAAAAAACAAAGCAAAGGATGTTTTGGATAAAAAAAAAAAAAAAAAATCACTCAACTTTTCCCACCTACACCGTGTTCAATTGACTCCCCCAGAGTCTTCCTTGCTTTTTGCCTAAAATGATCCATGTTCAACCTGTATATTGATTGCCTAGGTTTGAGGATCAGCCATTTATCCAAGTAGGTCTTTTGTCTGTTCACTGGAGAACTTAGTTAAAAAAACAAAAAACAAAACAAAACAAAAGAAAAAAACAAAACAAAAAAAAAAAAACAACCAAACCAAAAAAAAAAAAAACCAAGATATAAGTTTACACTGATAACTAGGTGTCAATGTTTGTAGGCCCTCACAACTACCAACAGAATTCTCCAGAAAAACAGAACCAGTATGCTGTGTCTGTGGTTGCACATGGGGCATTGACTCTCATGATTAGAGAGGCTAGGTTGCATCATTCGCTGACCAGTCCAGCAGGTCCAGTTATTCGAGAGTCTCAAGGGGACCTTCTCCTAAGAACCAAATGGGTAGAGAGAGACGAGAACCTTGGGTAAAGAACGACACGGAAACATTCTGAGTAACATCAAGATTCCAATGTATTAGCCAGGAACGAGGTTTAAATGCACAAGCAAAAGGGGAAGTACGGGTACTTATCAGCGGGAGGGGTGGGGCAATAGAAATTTTTTCTTTTGGCAGCTACACAGGGAAGCAGGAACTTGGTGGTATCAGGGTGTGGTCAGGACATCAGCGATGATTTAGGACTGGAATATTCTGTGGTTGTTCGTGGAATCGGTGTGTCGTTGGCCCACTTTTGACCCCCTTTTCTTCTGGGGGGAGAGGCCCAGTTCAGAGATCAGGACAATTGTGTTGTCTTAATGGCTCCCAACATCTGTTCTCTACTGTCTAGAGTAGGAGAGTAGGAATGAAGAGAAGACTAAGATAGCAGAAGATGACATTGGCTCCTTCTGTTAGGGAATTTAACAAGCTTGGCCCAGAAATTCTAAATGGTAACACCTCCAGGCAACCACTGTCTATGGAAGGGGCATATCCTGAATTTACAACTCTGTAACCCATAGCCTGGGATCAGACTTTCACCACAACCTAATGTCATTATTAGCATGGCCGTATTTGACTGGCCTTTGTTTTCCTAGCAGAGTTTCCATAAGAGAATTACATACACAGTCGCTCCTGTTCCCTCCTTAAACTGTACTATGACCAATCTGGACTTCCCTCCTTCAGGTGGTATGACAAACCAACCAGGAAACTATGCACTAAGACATTCGCCACAACTATTTCCCAAAGTGGAGACCTCCCTAAAGCTTATGAGACCTCCCTAAAGCTTATAACTCTACATTTACAGAGGTAGTCTGGTTATTGGCCAGGCATCTGCCCTCTGGATATGTGCTTATTAAATTTTTTTGTGTTCTTATTCTGGAGTGAAGGATCAGTCCAGTCACTGACTGCCAATCTTTTCCCACTAAGGTGCTTGCCAATCAATTATCTGGCAAGGATAAAACCTACCGAAGGTACTCACCAAGCTAACTTCTTACAGACACCCAACTACATTAGGAACACCAAGTTCCTAATGGTCTCTGAGTTCAAAGGTCTGAGAATGAGGGGCTATGTGTGTGAGTACTAGTATGAGTTAAAACAAAACAAAACAAAACAAAACAAAACAAAACAAAACAAAACAAAACAAAACAAAACACAGAGAGACCCAGGAACCCTAATGTGTGAGGGCATACTGTGGCTACCTCAGTCTGTGACTACACAGACCATCTTTTGATGAACTAGAATGATTTTTTTTTCAGTGTGTGTAAATGGAAATCTGATTTCTGCTTTCACTCTCAACCTACTTCTTACCTCTGCTTATAAGTATTTTTGTTTTGTTTTGGTTTGGTTTTTTGTTGTTGTTGTTTTTGTTTTTCGAGACAGGGTTTCTCGGTATAGCCCTGGTTGTCCTGGAACTCACTTTGTAGACCAGGCTGGCCTCGAACTCAGAAATTCGCCTGCCTCTGCCTTTGGAGTGCTGGGATTAAAGGCGTGCGCCACCACGCCTGGGTTTTTTTTTTTTTTTTTTTTTTAAGATTTGTTTATTTATTTCATGTATGTGAGTACACTGTCTCTGCCATCCTCAGACACACCAGAAGAGGGCATCAGATCTCCATTACAAATGATTGTGAGCCATTATGTGGTTGCTGGGAATTGAACTGAGGACCTCTGGAAGAGCAGTCAGTGCTCTTAACCACTGAGTCATCTCTCCAGTGCTTGTAAGTATTTTTAAGCATTGTCCATTTATATATTCAGGGCAGTGTTGAATTTTTTTCCAATGGGCTGGCTACCACCTTTCACTCCTCTGATTAATACAGCTGAGTGTGCTGGCAATGTGAACTGCAGCCACTCATGGGGTGAAGTCATGTCAGCCTGGGTAACATATTAAGTCTTTGTCTCCAATAATCCAGATCATCCCACAGAGAGCACCCTCAGAGGACAACTGCTCTTGATCTCCACCGAGTTGGCCTCCATTCATTCTTGTCTTGATCTCTAAGCTAGTCCCCTCTCCCCGGAACCCATTCTTTCTGACATCAGAACAATCTTCCGGCTCCCATATTGGAAAAGATACTCTATTCTCCATCTGATAATGCGGTTTGGAAAAGATACTCTATTCTCCATCTGATAATGCGGTCTACTCCCTCCTTCCACATGGCTTCCATTTATAAACTTCCTTGACAACTTATTTTCCTCATTTAACCTTAACTGTCCTCACACAAAAAGGTGACCCTTCTAAAATGCATAATTTACTATATGCATTTAGTGTAGACAACCCTGTAAATCCCTGTAGGAAAAAGGATGTAGACAGCTGGGGTATGTAGACACCAAGAGGTTATTTAGAAAGTTGACCTGGGAGAACTAGTTTCCTACCTCTCCTTTGGTCACCCAAAGGAGAGTGGGTGAATGACAGCTTTATGGACTTTATTGACTGACAGTCGTTTTGGTGTCCTACCACAAGTGGAACTCACCACAGTCCCGCTAATACTCATGTGTAAGTGGAGTTCTTATACACCAGAGAGCACTGTAAAGTGGAGAGTATGGAACTATCTGGCCAGGATAAAACCTACTGGAGGTACCCACCAAGCTAACTTCTTATTGACACCTAACTACAGAAGGCACTTTCCAAGCTAACTCCTCACATTGTCCCATCTACAGAAGACACTCCCCACGCTGTCTCCTCAGACACCCAGCTACAGAAGACACTCCGCGAATTAACTCCTCACAGAGTTCCATCTACAGAAGGCACTCCCCAAGCTAACTCCTCACAGATGCCCATTTACTACATGTCTGTGATGTTTCTTCAGCCTGCATTTTTTGACTATGGATCTTTCTAGGCTTTGCCCTCATCTTTCTGTGTTGCAGAGACCCATGTATCTTCTCAGCATCTGCCCTTGAACCCCAGTTTTGTGACTCTAGCTCTGACCCATTGCTGCTGCAAATCCCTTTCTGCACCCTGGAAATAATATCTACCAGGCTTCCTGAAATGTGGGCTTAGTGTTGAGAAATATCTCATAGAAATGTGGGCTCTCAACAAGAGCTTGCTGACAGGAGACTGATAAAGCTGTCTCCTGAGAGGCTCTGCCAGTGCCTGACTAATACAAAAGTGGATGCTCACAGTCATCCATTAGACGGAGCACAAGGTCTCCAATGAAGGAGCTACTCAAGGAAAGTACTCAAGGAGCTGAAGGGGTTTGCAGCCCCCTAGGAGTAACAACAATATGAATCAACCAGTACCCCCGAGAGCTCCCTGGGACTAAACCACCAAAGACAACACACAGACTCATGGCTCTATCTGCATATGTAGCTGAGGATGGCCTAGTCATTCATCAGTGGGAGGAGAGGCCCTTGGTTCTGTGAAGGTTCTATGCCCCAGTTTAGGGGAATGCCTGGGCCAGGAAGCCGGAGTGGGTGGGTTGGGGAGCAGGGGGAGAGGATAGGGGATTTTCAGAGGGGAAACTAGGAAAGGAGATAACATTTGAAATGTAAATAAATAAAATATCTAATTAAAAAAAAAGAAATGTGGGCTCCCATGAGCTGTGAAATATCAGTTCTCACTATGAAATTCTAAAATTAGGAAAGGTATTTTTTTGTTAGTTTCTGCAGTGGTTTCCAGATTCAGGACCTGTGTTAGCCATCTAATGACAATTGCTTAAGACTGATTTGTGATTGCCAATGCACAGAAATGACCCCTTATTTTTGAAACTTTTACTTATTTCCAACCTTCATTTTAATTTTTTTTCTTGTTCAGACTTTTACAAAAAAACCAAATACATAAAAACCAAAACAAAAACCCTATGTTAAGCCATTGTGAGGCAGAGGAGGGCAATACACACACAGTATTTTTTTTAAATCTCAGTATCACATCTTCACATGGTAAATGTAACATTTTAATATTTTATGTTTCAATGCATACCTTGTCTCAACATGTTCCTTTTCACTTTGGGTGAAGAACAGAAAACTGACACTCTTCCAACTTAAATGTATTCATGTGGACTGGTTGTCTCACAAGTATCCTAGGTCAAGAGTTGTGGACGCTTTAGCCAGTCTTCTAATTCTATTCTCTATCCACTCTAACATGGAGAAATCTCCACCAGCTCAATTGGATTGCCTTTTATAACAAATCGCTCTCCTAGCTCAGTGAATTCTCTCTCTAAGCATTTCCCACTAAGCTCTAGATTTTTATATTAAAGAGCCTAATTTGGTTTTCCAGTTCACAGTCTTACTGACTAAAGATATTTATGGAGCAGGCTGTTTTTAACACAGCCTCTTGCTTAGGTCTAAAGCTTTCTCCTTCCTTTATAGAGACCCAATTTTCTGCCTCCATTCTCTACCATTTGTTTCTATAAACAGGCTACTGTACAGAGGTCAACAGTGAGAGTCTACCATCCTGAAATTGAGCACATGATTATCATTTAATGTGCCCCTCTCTCTCTCTTTTTTCCTCATTCAGGGATAAAATAAACCTCACTTGGAGGTAGGATGCGAGAGAAAATTTTATTTTTTTGCATGGAACAAATGCATCTGCTGAGAGCTTAGGACCTAAATGCTTTTGCTCTTAAAATGAATTATATATGGGTAAAGCATCTCCATTGTATCATATACCCTCAGACAAAGACAATAGAGGTTTCCTGTAAAAAACAGTACTTAAAACAGCGGGGTTGAGGGAAACTTAAGATGCCAAATGGACCACCTTTAGACTGCTTTTAGACTCATGATAGGCCTCTGAAGTCAGCATGCCAAAGGCCCTGTACTATTATGCCATTATGCCTAAGTCCCTGAGCACAGTGACCATTACGGAGAATTAAAGGGCCGTCCATTTTCAATGACTGCTGATTATTCTGCTGCTCTGCTGAGGACTTCCAATTACAATGTCAGTGAGCAGGCACACACCAATTCACTGGTCCCTGCCTCATGGCTTGTCTACTTGCCTCAGCAAGCCACTAAACAGATATGTTAAATATGGGTGTAGGCTACTCTGGTTCACAACAAGTTTAAGCCAAACAGATAAAACAAGAGTATAAGAGGGCCAGACCTGTGTCAGTTGTCAAGAGAAAGTGATATTACACACACACACACACACACACACACACACACACACACACACACACACACTCACACATATATAGAAAGATAGATAGATAGATAGATAAATAGATAGATAGATATAGATAGATATAGATATAGATGATATAGATAGATATAGATATAGATATAGATACAGATACAGATATAGATATAGATAGATATAGGTAGATGTAGATGTAGATGTAGATGTAGATATAGATATAGATATAGATATAGATAGATGTAGATGTAGATGTAGATGTAGATGTAGATGTAGATGTAGATGTAGATATAGATATAGATGAATAGAATATGGCTCTATGGCTCCATGGTAGATGGCTGCGAGCCTAGCATGCATATATATATACATACATATATGTATATATATATATGTGTGTGTATGTATATATATATATGTATATATATGCATATATATGTTCTATATACATTCTATATATGTATGTGTATGTATTTATTAGAGTATATATGCATCATACCTTAGAATATATACACTCCAATGGTCAATGGAATTATACGGGTTAACATAATGAAACTATAATTATGTCAGTGAAAATATCACACTTTCAGGTTTACTTTGCATGCTTTGGTTTGATTTTTCCCTCAGGATATTAACAGATTGTAATAAAATTAAAATGACTAAGTGCTAAAAAGAATTCTTCTCACGTAAATTTTTTTATTTACCATTTCTCAAAATAATCATTGCTGTTTGCCATCCATACTTTCTTCTCCCAAACTCTTTGTTCAGGCTGGGTTATTTACTACATTCAGTCATTTCTTCTTTTCTCCATGACAATTCCCATGAATGCCCCCACTCCCCCCTTCTGCATCCTTTGTGGTTCATTATCTGGAACTCAAGGCCTAAGGAAGAGGTGCCTTGACCTTTCTGTGAGGGTACAGTATCAAATGTGATCGTTTTAAAATTTAACTAAAAGCATTCACGAAAATAAATAAAAAGATGAATATTCAAATAAACTTTAATTGTAATACATTCCAAATGATTGCTACCATGATGAACAAGTACACTGTTGCAATCATTTCTTCATATCAATTTGTATCGATCTTTGTATTAATTCATAGGAGTTACATTGTCCCCTCTGTACAGGGGAGGCTCATGAAGCACACAGACACAGTTCCAAGCTCATGCAATCAGAGGGTGACAGAGGTCAACTGTGGCGCTGGACAAGCATCAGAATTCTTTCTTACAATCACTGACTGTAGAAGAGCTGCCATCAATTCTAGCACCTCCCACCAGCATTTCTCTTTTTAAAACTTCTTCAATGATCATTTCATTCAACTAGTCCATTGGATAAATATTTACCCATCCTCTAACCATGCTGGGCTGATAGGTGCTAAAGACAGATGTGAATGTGAGCTGTAAGATTTCTAGCCACATAAAAGCAGCCATCCAGTGATCTCTTTCTTCTCACAGTTTGCTCACAGGTTAGACACTGAAACCAGAGCAAAGCTATTCAAAATTAAGACTCAGTTTCCACATAGAACTCATGGGCCTTGCAACACAGTGTCTCCCTGTTAGAGTTGTGAGACCATTAATGATTTCATGCACAGAAAGCTGTTAGAACTTCCTTATTCTACTGCGTGGTCCACGGCTTGGCTGCTGTTCACTTTCCCTGCCTACCCACCTCCATCCCAAGGCTGTTCATGTTCTGGATTTCTCAGTAATTATTTGTTGAATAGACAGATTAGAGAAAGAAGTGATGCACCTAAAACTTCTAAAGATAACATTACTCTTTGAAAGCTCACTCTGCTTGACTAATTTGCTTTGATTTTTATTTCTGCTAGCACACAATGCTGAACACAGTCCTTACATTCGCCAGAGTCTGCTTTGGCCCCTAAAATGTGTGCTTTCATCATTAGTCAGCTAATGAATAAGAGTTCAGTCACTGCTGGAGAGACTTGAACTCAGAGAGAAAGAGGTTATTCTTTTCACTGTAATGAATCTATTTATATGAGAATAGACCATTATGCCTTTGGTGTGAAGTCTGTGCGTTTTGAATGGTTTCTTGAGTTCTGTTCTTTCCCTTTTCTTTAAACAAGCCGTTATTATTCTTTTACTCGTTACTTATTCTATTTGAAAAAGGATCTTTTATATTTTTTTCCTCCATAAAGTCCAAGTTAGCACAGCTTCTGACTTCTCTTTTGTTGTAGGCAAAATTATGCTGTCTTTGCCAAAGAATTTGGTAGAGACATACTTAAACCAGATTTAGTTTATAAGTTCTTCAAAGTTGAAAGGACTCACAAAAGTTTTCCACCTAAATAACAATCAGGGGTCTTTGTTATTGGATAGACTCTCTGAGTTCAGTTGATACAAACCAAGGGATGGAGGTATGCTGTCTGTTGGATCTTGGAGCTGTATCAAAATGGACCTGAAGTAAAGTAAGAAATAGATAACAGATGAAATATAAGACAGTAAAGTATTGATCCTCAAACACAAATTCTGTGGCAGAATAAATAAGTCTGTCCATTCACTCAAACATTTACTAGATATCTTCTTAGGTGTGCTAAGTGGAGGAACAAAGATGGCATTCATACTATGTCTTCTACCCTAGATGCTCTTTGAATACATGTGGATATCAAAATTGATTTATTTTGTTTTCATTGTGTAAAGAATAGAGACTTAGAAGCACAGGGAATACTGGTGAACCATCAGATCTGTGGTAGCATTTACTCGAAAAGGGAAAGCCAAGGCTATAGTTTATGGGTTGTGAAAGGTTAGCGGAATACAGACTACAATAACAGCATTCTAATTATTGGTATAATATGAGCAATAGGTTGTGGAGAAATAAGCATACTGTGTCTACAGACATGTAAGTGTGTAGCTTGAGTATGAAATATATGGTGAAATAGCATTAGATAAGGTCGAGCAGATAAGCACGGGGAGTCATGCTTTGGAAAGGAGGCAAGTGTGTGCATATTATGAGTGTGTCTATGTATCCTTTTAAGGGGATTTGGCTTTAATCTCTAAGCTACAAGGAGATACTTAGGGCTTTAAACCCGACTCAGTCAGATTCACATTTGAATAGATCAGTTCATGAGCTTAGTTGAGACTTGGTTTGAGAAATTCAAGAAATGTAGTTAGCAATGATTGGGTAAGACCTGGAGGTCTACTGGACTAAGAAGCCGCAAGGGGAGAGATCTGACAAGAGAATCTGGAGAATCTGCAATCTTCAGGATCGGTGTGTGTGAGGATTCCAAGGATGATAAGCAAGAGTGAACATAAGATATAGTGCTCAAGTAGCTGAGTGGACACTAAAGAGGTCACACAATTTAAGTAAATTGCTTTATGTCCAAAGGTGCACAACCAATACAAAACAAAACAACTCCATGTGTCATTATGAGTAGGACAAAATTCCAAAGCAGTCTTTTTTATGTTCTTTTGGCTCAAAAATAAGAGAAAACAGGCAAATAGAAGATGTTCTGAACAAACTGAAAAATCAGTCATTTGTAGAAGTGCACAGGGAATGTTCATATCGTTGTAGCTAAGGCATGAACTGAGTGGGTGTCTCATGCTAGGTTCTTAATGCCACTTTGGAAATGAAAACGGTACCTCTAGTAATGGTTCTGTGATTGCATTCAAAGACCCTAGAGCATTAGGCAATGCATCGGCTGTTGATCCAACATGACCCGGCAGAGGCGCAGCCTGGATGGTAGTTGCTGTTGTAGTTGTTGTTGTTGTTGTTGTTCATGGTGCTGGTGGTGGCAGTATTCAATTCCTGCCAATGCTCCAAGTCTGGCTGACTGAGATCTGTTTCATTTGGGCTGTGAATTCTGCCTATGTAGAATTTCCTAGTAATGACAAGAAGATTAAGACACTGTATTTTAATCTAAACACAGTTGACAGTTATTCCAATTGTATTTCTTGTAAGCTTAGCAATACCAAAGGTAACAGATAAGTAAAGAAAAGCAAAAAAGACATAGAATGTGTAGTGTGTGTGTGTGTGTGTGGGGGGGGTGTGAACCTCCTTACTCTGCCTCTGAATTAGCTGCTCTAATTCTTGGACTATGAGAAAAATAAACAAGAATCATGAAAAGGATAAACAACCACAGTATGCCCAGCCCTTTGTTATTTTTCTGAATGTTTTCTTTTTCTGCTATTTCAGATAAATATGTGCTTTTAAATTCTGGAGAAACAACACATGAAATATACCAAACTCTCACTCTGAGCCACACTCGGAGTTTATGGTGTCGGAGATAGGAGCTGAGTCACAGGCTCTTCTCCTCGAGCTGCAGCCTTCAAACACTTAACCTTCTGGGATGCAACATTTCTTCCCGGAGATTAAGTTTTATGCATTAAATAAGTTGTCCTTCAAATATTGCATAAGATATATAGCAACAAACATTATTCTGTTATTCATTATTCAGATATATGTGTTTGATGCCAGCCTGGTCTACACGGTGAGGTCCAAGACAGGCTAAGCTATACAGAGAAATCCTGTCGTGGAAAACAAAAAGCAAAAACAAACAAAATGGTTTAATTAAACAATGAGATGCAATACTGGGAGTGTAAATACTGTTGACTTTATTATATTATTAAAATAGACCATAATGAAAATTTACATTTCATATTAATTTCTCAACATCCATTATTGAAAAGACAAATACTGTTCTGGTTAAACTCAGTATGCACAAAAAAGACTTGGTTGTAGGAACAGGATTTATAGGAAAGATAGAGAGCCAATAGGACTGAGGATGGAGATAGAAGAGGGTAGGACATGAAAGCAATAATGCAAATATAAATATACATGTATGTGTATATATGTATACATATGCATATGTGTATATATCTGAAATTGTTAAAGGACAAATTTAATTTTAATTAATAAAATATTTTAAAGATACATTATCTCTACTATGTTTTATAAACGAGAGTATTATAACAGGTCATATTTATGAAATGTTTAATGGAGTAAATAGTTGTAAATAATTTTGCTTAATACTTTTGAATACATTGTGATTAAATTCTAAAAACATTTTGAGGTAAATAGAAATGTGTCCCCACTGTTTGTTTGTTTGTTTGTTTTTTGAGACAGGGTTTCTCTGTATAGTCCTGGCTGTCCTGGAACTCACGTTGTAAACCAGGCTGGCCTCGAACTCAGAAATCCCCTTGCCTCTGCCTCTGAAGTGCTGGGATCAAAGGTGTGCGCCACCACGCCCAGCTAGTGTCGCTACATAAGAGACAACTAACACACCTTTGACAATGATGCTGGTAAAACTGGGTGGCTCAGTGCACAAGAACACAGTCCGAGCCTCAGTCACCTGAGGTGGACTCTGATCCTTCTATCCAACTGAGTAAAGAACTTAAGACTCTGAGATACAGTCTCTACGAAAAAGGGCAGGTTTATCGACTATGTATAAACAGCAACGATCTGGCAACTCGACTCTTGTTTTTGATTTAAGCTTACCAGGACTCTCATCCTATGTTTGCCACTGCATTGAGGGTTTTGTTTTGTTTTGAGCTCAGTTAATAATAAATGTACAAAGCTATTCCATAGCATACATTTTTAATTCACCTCGAGTATATTATGCTTTGTCGAATTTTTATATAACCTGGGAATTTAGGAAAACTTTGTGACTCAGTAACAGTTACACAAATCTTCGTGAGTAATATCCATAAAGCAATTATGTCATATAATTAGTCAGGCAAGTGACTCATGGTATTCTACAGGGTTCTAAAAAAGTCATTAAAAATTGGTCACCCATGTTCTGGTGAGATGACTCAATGGTAAAGGTGTTTGCAGGCAGACGTGATAACCAGATCTCATGAGGAGTCAGGGAAGAACTAACTGCTGAGAAATTTTGCTCTCTGATCTGCCTGACTGTGTATCTGCACAGAAGCAGCCGGTGACACGGCATCCTCTCTTGGAAGCAGAAGTGATGGATGCTGGCCTTCAGTGCCTATTCTCCTCTTTGCATGGTTCAGGGCGGTCAGCCCAGGAAATTGTACCACCTACATTTAGAGCAGGCTTTCTCATGACAATCTGCAATGTCCTTCACGTGCATGCCTGGAGATTTGTCTCCAAAGTGACTTGAGGTCCTGTCAAATTGTCAATCAGTATGTCATTGCAGTTACCATAGAGAAATATAAACTCAGTCTACATTGAAAGCACATCAGCTAAACTGGACATGCATTATCAGTTGTTTAAATTTCTTGCATATAGAGAGAACATTCAGTTTTTGCTTCTATCACACATTATGATTTATTCCTATCTCATAGGGTTCTCTTACTGTAAAGACAGTAGTAGGAAAGACAAGAGAGTGATAAACACCAGTCTACTATATTCTGCCAATCATATGTGTATGTGTTTTAAATAGCCTGAGAATCACAGGTGTATGTATCGTGTGTGTGTGTGTGTGTGTGTGTGTGTGTGTGTGTTTTAAATAGCCTGAGAATCACAGGTGCATATATGTGTGTGTGTACACATTTGTGTGTACATGTATGTGTGTGTGTGTGTGTATTAAATAGTATACTAACCATAGTTAGATGTGTGTGTGTGTGTGTGTGTGTGTATGGTTGTGTGTTGAATAGTCTACTCATCATAGTTAGCTGCAAACTTTCTTAGATAAAATAGATGCTTGAAAGATTATGTGCCTGAAGGTTAGAATTAATTCTTCCTGGCAAGGCATAGATAAATAGATAGATAGGTAGATAGATAGATAGATAGATAGATAGATAATAGATAAATAGATAGATAGATAGATAGATAGATAGATAGATAGATAGATAGATAGATAGATAGATGAATCGTTGTGTTGGTGGGTGGGTGGTGTGTACAGATAGATAGACAGACAGGCAGGCAGGCAGGTGAGCAGACAGACAGACAGTCAGTCAGACAGACAGACAGATAGACAGACATATAGATATAGTGATAGATACATGTAAAAGGAAATAACAAGTGAAATCAAGACCATCTTTTGGAACCACTGAAAATTCCATGTATCCCTGTGTAGTGGCTGTTCCTAGTTGTCAACTTGACTATATTTGGAATGAACTACAATCCATAATTAGAAGGCTCACCAGTGACCCTTATTCGGAAGCTGGGTGATAGAAGTTTCTGATCTGGATCTTGGTATGGAGATCTTGAGTCATAGTGGCTATGGATTCCAGAAGATTAAGATAGGGAGATCTCTGAGTTCAAGATCATCTGGGATTAAAGGTGTGGTGGAACACACCTTTAATCTGGGCTAAACCAGATTATATTATATTGCTGGAAGCAATATAAGGATATTGGAAGAAGGGAGTCTCGCTCTCTCGCTCCTTTGCCTGCTTGCCTTGTGGGACTGAGTAACTGCTAGATCCTTGGACTTCCATTCACAGCTACTACTGAACCATTGTTGGGAATTGGACTGTAGACTGTAAGTCATCAATAAATTCCTTTACTATATAGAGACTATCCATAAATTCTGTGACTCTAGAGAATCCTGACTAATACACCCTGTTACAGATTACTTCCACTTACAAGTGGAATAGAGATACCTTTGTTATGGCTATAATTTGTGGAATACTTGCCATTTTATCTCAAAGGCAAGAGGAAGGCATTGATGGTTTTTGGACAAGGTAGTCTTGGTATAGGAGTAACTTTCAATGGGCAGATTAGAATGTAAAGCAGTAGATGAGGTAGGTCTTTGTGGCAATCAACAGGGATGATGAGAGTAGACATCACATGAAAAACTACTCAAGTCCTAATGGGTGGAATTTACTGACCTGTTAGCTATGACAAGGAATGAGAAAGAAATCTAAAGAGAGTTCACATGTATAGCTCTGGGCTTCTTACTGATCTTGGTTTTGCAGCTTCCCTTAGCTGCACCTGAGACTTTAAAATCCCATTACCATCATGCTAGTTCCTCTTAAACCACATGAAGTTTTCTCATTCATAGCCTCAGCATTTGGCATTTTACAGTGGTTTAACAGAATCCCTGCTTTGGCTTTCTCTTGGACCCAATGGTTTGCAAGACCTGGTTCTCCCTGAGTTAGAGAGCCTAGCCTCCCAACTAGTCTTGTTTATGTTTATGCGCATGTTTCTTTAAAAAATGCAAAGCCTAAATCTTCTGTATTCTGCTGTTGTATTTAGAGTCTCTGCCTCCTATAGGATGTTTGTGAATATTTTCTATCTTGCTCTCTTTTGGATTTTTAGCTTATCTGCTTACCACCCTCAGCCTTTGGAAGGAATACTTCCATTAAGGATGAGAAATAACAGGTCTTTTCAGTAATTTCAAGAATGAGGCAACGGAGGCAAGCGACTACCTAACACATTTGCAGCAACTGTGTTTGAGACTTAGAAGTAAGGTCTGCAGACTCATGAAGCTATTATTGAGAATAATGGCGACCAGTTACCTTCATCTCCTGCAGGCAAATACCTGAGGGGAAAAACTAAAACCTGTGGTTTCCAGAGAAAAGGATGTATCTCCTTGTGTCAATTAGACCTTCGCTGAATTATTGACCATAGCTACAGATAATTTATTTAAAACAGTGCAAGGCACTTTCGAGCACTCAGAAGGTAAACACAGCTTGTTTATAACTCATGCAGGCATCTCCAGCGGGGTTATTCCTAAATCCTCCATTTTCTTGTCACTGGCATACTGTGGGAAGAGGCGAGGATTTCTCAGTGTTCTTAGAATGGAATTGCCAGGTCAGGTTTTGGAACGGCGGACACAGTTTATGAGTACTTCTCATCTGAGAACAGGCTTTAAGGAAAGGCTCGAGAGAAGACCCAGCCTCGTCCTGACTTTGTCTCTCACAGGCTGGAGATGCGCTTGCCACAGTCATTCAGTGTTAAGGAATGCGACTGTTTCTGTTAGAGAGAGTGAAAGGCTCAGCATGGGCTTCAGTGAGCTGGATGAAGGAGGCACACAGAGGAGGTAATGATGGAGCTAAGCTTCCTGGAGGATGGGTAGGAACAAAGAACCCTCAGCCCTTCTCAAGAGCAGCAGATGTCCTCACAAGGGTATCCTTGCAACCCACAGTTGTCATCATCATGACGACTGTCCACATTTTGCTCTTCTGGGGAGTGACTCCAGGAGGATGCCCATCACCAAAACTGTGTTCTGGCTTATGAGAAAACACTACATTTCCGCGAGGGCAGCTCTGTGATTTGCAGCAGTCACACAAACTCTTTGTTGTCATTGTTGTTGCTGTAAACTTTTTCTTTTTTTTTTTTTTACTAATCATTTTATTCATTTACATTTCAAATGATATCCCATTGCTTCTCCACAATCCCCCCATCTCATTCCCCTTCTCCCCCCTCATTTGCCTCTATAAGGCACCCACTCACGCACTCCTTCCTCACAGCTCTACCTTCCCCTGCGTTGGGGCATCAAGCCTCCCTCCGCCCCCCCCTCTTTGATTTCTTGGGGTGGTATGTGTTGCTGAATGCCTAGTGTGCTATTTGATCAAAATAATGCATACAAGACTATGCTGGAAAGCATGTTCTTAACTGGTTAAATTCTGGTTTTAGGTATTGATAATAAGAGCCTGTGAGGAAGGTGTGACAGACAGCCATGTGACCTCAGTGTTACAAGCGGATTCCTCATGCTTGGGGTGTGCTAAATAACACGACATGCTTTCACAGTGTGTGGGTTTGTAGGCCAAGCAGATAAAGCATCTCCTAGTTAGATATCTTGGAATCTGAATATTCCATTTTCTGTATAACATGGGAAAAATGTTACAACTGGATAGGAACACGTTTGTTAGGCATGGTTGCTTAATGATTATTCTAACACTGTTCAAGTCATTGTCCTTAAACATGATCTATGATATTACCAATTCAAGCAAATATCAAGGAAAAATAATAAATTGAATTATCATATTATATCTGTCCTGAATTATTATAGGAACACAGAAACACACATTTCATATATTTGTGTGTGTATGTATATATATTATGTGTGTTATATTATGTGTGTATATATTATATATACCTACCTATACTTTTAATATGATATGTGACTTGTGATATAAATTAATATAACATATATAGTATAGCATATAGCATGTAATATATAGCATACATGCTACATGAAATGTGATATGTAATATGTAATATATAAAGTGTAATGTATAATGTATTACATATAGTATATAATATACAATATGCAATATATATATAATGTATACTAGATAATACATAAACTTTTGGAAGGAAGATTTGGTTAGTGAAGGCAGAAAATAAGATCTAAATGGAAACTAAGTGTTGACATCCCATTCTGTTGATTAAAAAATGGACTGTAGATATGACTTAGCCATTAAAGGCTAGGCTCACAAGGAAAAGCAAAAAACACACGCAGCTTCAGTAAGAAGTTCATGGTCAGCATCAGGTTAAACATGGCTGTTAGGAAGATATTAACTGACTATCGTTTAAGAATGATCCTTTAAATAAAGTGGCTTCCCCGGAAATAGTCACATAATGAGAAGGGAATGGAGAAAGGAAGGAAGTATGATTATTCTTTGGTTTGCGACACTGGGAAAGCCTGCTGGACCAAAGCCATGGGAGGGCAGATCTGTTTCCTTAGTCGTAGAGGATAGTAGAGCTGTTTTGGTTCCTAAAATTTTCTGCTCAGCATTTATACATATCCAGTAACCCTTCATTAGAGTTTAGATTCACACACATTTCCCTAAAGGACAGGCAGAACATTACTAAGCCATGGCCACATGAGAAGGTTTCTGTCATGTCTGTAGTTTTTGTGAAATAACTATACTGAGATACAACTCAGAGACCCTGAAATTCAGCTATCGAAAAATACAGTTTGGTGACAGTGGTACTCACATCTGTTTCCCCTACTGCATGACTTCTCTCTCACTTTCCTTTTTCTTTTCTTTCTTTTTTTAGAGCCAATCATCTGTATTTTCTGTAAGAGCTATCCTAGTAATGAAGAAGTGCAATTTCATTGGGGTTTGTATTTACTATCCAACTGTATATCTTCTTTTGGAAAAAAAAAATCATACACAAACATGACCAGTTTCTATTTGCATAACTAATCTTTTTTTAAATTATTGACTTGTAAGCGATTTCTAGGTGTTCCAAACAACTTATCAGACGGTATTAGAAAATGTTTTAATTTTTTGTGACATCTCTGCTGGCTCTGGAACAGGTTCTCGAGTTGCTTAGGCTGGTTTTGAACCTGTTATAGAGCCAAGGATCATCTAGCACTTCTAATCCTGCTGATTCCATCTCCCACATAATGGAAGGAGAGTCGTGTACCCCAACACCCAGTTTACTGCAGCTCTGGGTTTCAAACCCAAGGCTCTGAGTAGGTAATCCGGGACTTGAACCATAGGATGAACACAGTGCAGGATAGGTGAGCACTCTACTGCTGAGCTGTGTTCTTAGATCTGTAGGCCACCGTCTGAATTCTTTTTTTTTTTTTTTTTTTTTTTTTTTTTTTTTTTGGTTTGGTTTTTCGAGACAGGGTTTCTCTGTAGCTCTGGCTGTCCTGGAACTCACTTTGTAGACCAGGCTGGCCTCGAACTCAGAAATCTGCCTGCCTCTGCCTCCCAAGTGCTGCAATTAAAGGCATGCACTACCACGCCCAGCTCTGAATTCATATTTTAATGAGTCAGACATCTCGAAGCATCTTGGCTTTTGAAACTTCCACCCACATTGTCAACATTGCTGTACACTTTTATGTTTTATCGAAACACTGAATTTGTGGATGTGTGCTGACTTGATTAATTTTAAGATTAACACAACAGTTGCAGAATCTTCCTTCATTTACAAGGTCTATATTATGTTTTCAAATATGCTGGTTAAAAATTTCAAACATGTCTTTTGAGCACATACCGTCTCATTATACCCATCTAACCAACTTCCCCAAGACCCTTCTCCACCAAGTGCCCCACCCAACTTCACGGCTTCATATTCTTTTTTTGAAGTTATCTTTATTTGTGTGTGTGTGTGTGTGTGTACCATGTATGTGGGGCACAGAGGTGTTGAATCTTACTGGAGATGGAATTACAGACAGTTGTCAGCTGCCTGATATGAGTGTTGGGAACACAGAGGTCTTCTGGAAAACAGCAAGCCTCTTAACCATTGACTTATCTTTCTAGCCTCCCCCCCCCCTCCCTTTTTCTTTTAACACAGAGAGTCCAACCAGTGCCCACGGTACACGGGCCATTAATTAGAACATGTGCAACCTTTCAGAGGTCACATTTGCCTACCAATAGACTTTCAGATAGGGGTGGAGCCTCCTGAGCCACTCCCCTGCCCCAGTGGAAAGTTGGATGGCTTTCTCTGTGCCAGCAAACACAACT
Organism: Mus musculus; assembly: GCF_000001635.26. NCBI lineage: Eukaryota > Metazoa > Chordata > Mammalia > Rodentia > Muridae > Mus > Mus musculus. The sequence continues at coordinate 125,164,818 of NC_000076.6, read as the reverse complement.
GTTATGAGTTCATGCATCATGTGACCTAGAAGCCTCTGCTTCCCAGCAGCAAGCCTGACCTCTGACACTTAACGTTCCTTCTGCCCCCTCCTCTATCATGCTCCCTGCACACTGAGCAGAGAAGGGTGTTATTATAGATGTCCATTTGGTACTGAAAATATCCCTTCTTAATCCTACTCCCTTACAATAAGATTGAGAATCTGCCTCTGTAACCCCTCGCTTTCATGATGGGTATCAGGTTACTTGTAGTTTAAGAATTGCTTTTACCATCTTTATGCAGAGATGTCCTATTCCAGATGTCATGGCCATCCACCCTTCCTATAACACCAAATGAAGAGGAATTTACTGAAAACCAAAGCAGTGTACTGTGAACTCTGGCTTGACAGTAGTATTATTGTTATTATTTTGAAACAGTTTTTTTTTTCACATCTGTGAAGCTTTAGCCATGATTACTCTTCCCTTCCTTCGGCTGTATTTCTTACCATCTTAGATGTCCGTGTTACTGACACAGCTACTTACCGAATAGTGTAATACACTTTGCGTGGCTCATCCTACAAACACTGAGACTGGGGCAGTCCCCTAACTTTGGTAGATTCCCTTCTCCCATTTCTCATCCCTGTCATCTGCTTCTTTTATCCAAGTTTCCTTATTCAGACACAGCCACATACTGTCCCTGTTAATGCAACCTTCTTTTACCTGGCTGACTTCTGTTTTTCACTCTGGTGCCAGATCAGTGTTTCTTAAAAGCAATTTAAATCATGCCCTTTAAAGCCTGTCCATTATAGTCAAGAAATCATTCAGACTTCTTATCACTCGTACCCTGTGCTCTGATGCCTGCCTCTCTTTGGCTTCATGAACACACACCGGCACAAGGTATTTCTTTTCAGGAAAATTTCACCGCCACACACATTCTCTTCCTAATACTTGATAGGTTTTAAACCTTTAAACGTTAGCACACACACACAATTATATACTCTTAAGCCCTTCCACTGATTCTTTAAAAGTGTTGTCCATGGCTCAGCGAAAGCTCACTTGCTCTGAGACGTCTTGGCACTGATATTTCATTTAAATGCATTAGATATGTGCCGGGCTCACGAGTCATCACTATGCTCTGTTGAAATCCTTATTTTATTGACCGCCTCTCCCGTTATATTGCTGAAGGTGAGAGTTTCCGAGCTGTAGCTTGTCTCCTTTTTTAGGTCTGGTATAACGCTCACGCAATGTTCATGAATCCTGAATAAAGAGAAATAGAAAGAAATAAATCATTCTTGGTGCAAAAGATAGTGGAGCATTTCATTTTTATTAGTAATTGAGGGATCAGAAACGGTGGATCAGGTCCATGAATATCGGCAGGCAGGCAGGAAGGAGAGGAGGTGTGAATTCCTGAGAATTTTGTTTTGCTTATTTGTTTGTTTATTTTTCCTTTCCATCACAGCTGGCTACCCTGACAAGAACTAATAAATATTCTATAAACCTCCCCATCCTGGGAAACTTTCACTTACTGAAAACTCTGCTCTACCCTTAAGGTGGACAATCTTTTACAACTTTTACAATTTTCCTCATCCTGCTTTTTTAATTAGCTAATTCAGAGTAGAGTGTGAGGTTCAACATCAGCCAAGGAGGGATAGCTAAGCTCCTCTTACATTAGCAAATAAAGCCAGAGGCCACCTAGCTTTCTAGTCTGATGTGACATTTATGTTCTGGGGCACATATGTTTCTGTGTTTGACAGCATGGGCTATGTAGTAGTATCTACTCTTTTTTGGTTCGATGGTTTTCTCTGTATGATGTCAATCCTGCATATGTGTCTGTACCACGTGTAGGCCTGGTCCCTCAGAGTCTAAAGAGGGTATCAGATCCCCTGAAACTAGAATTACAGTTCATAGTGACCTGCCTTGTCAGTGCTACGAATTGAATCTGGGTCCTATGAAGGGAAATTCGGTGTTCAAGACTGCTCAGTCATATCTCCAACCCTATAATGTTAAAAACAAAAAATTGTGTGGTGGCACATGCCTTTAATTCCAGCACTTGGGAGGCAGAGGCAGGCGGATTTTTGAGTTTGAGGCCAGCCTGGTCTACAGAGTGAGTTCCAGGACAGCCAGGGCTACACAGAGAAACCCTGTCTCAAAAAGCCAAAAACAAAACAAACAAACAAAAATATTAGTAAAATAGCACACTTCTTCTATTTTTCTAGATTGCTTGTATTACAAAACAATTGAAGTTGTTTGGCTTCTATGTGTGCATTTGTATGTTTCATGGGTGAGGTGAAGGGCAAAGTTATTACCATATTTCCATGCTTCTCTCTGAATGGTAGTTTTAATTTAATATTATATCTAAGCATTCTACTCATGTGTTTAGAAATTGCTTGGTTTCTTTTGAAATGTTACTATGAGCATGTGGCAAAGATGCATTTTATGTTAAATTACATCGATGAGGAACAGAATAAATGCAGGTTATATACATTAAATATGTCAAATATGTCAAACTTCCACCTTTTAAAAGCTAATAATCAATTCTGAATATGTACTCAGATAACTTAAGATAACTTAAGCACTTAGAATAAAAATAAACTTATAATAAGTTGCCCATCAGTACTAATATATGTGATAAAATAAATTCAGGTTCTTCTTCTTTGTGAGACTACCTCTTATTAATCAGAAAATGAACACTGTAAATAATATGAATTGGTATTTAAAGTAGCTTACGCGAATTGTACTCTTTTAAGACATCCAGGGATGTTTTGTCAGTTCTGTCAAATATCAAATGGAAAATGTGGAAACGAGTCCTTAAGTAAAAACATAGCTTCCTTCCAACGACATCCCTATGAGTTCAGCTGAACTCCTCGCTGCAGCCTGCGATTAATGGGTGCCATGTAATAAGTCTCAAAGTGGACCGAAAAATGTCCCCAATTGTAAGACTCAACTACACTGGCTACCTTATTTCCAGTGACCTCACTTCAACTGCTGTAAGAAAAACTTCAGACTGATGGAAACCAGTGCACAGAGCCCGTTTCTGCAGCTCTGCTTAGGGAAGATATCATTTACCTAACACAGGTGGAGTCGTTTCACAGACCCCCCTCTCCCTCTCCCTCTCCCCTCTCCCCTCTCCCCTCTCCCCTCTCCCCTCTCCCCTCTCCCCTCTCCCCTCTCCCCTCTCCCCTCTCCCCTCTCCCTCTCCCCTCTCCCCTCTCCCCTCTCCCTCTCCCTCTCCCTCTCCCTCTCCCTCTCCCTGGTTGTAGTTTGCCTGTGAGGTACATGGTTGCCAATGTCCTGAGGGTGGATGATCTCTTGGACTTTGAGTATTAATAGTATGATTTCCTCCAAGCTCTCTGCTTTGTCTTTTCGAAGGGTTCTTCCCACTTACATCGTTTTCACTCTCCCCGGTAGTACCCTGGCTTCTCTTTCTATTTCTCTAGTAATCTTGCTCCACACACTACTTTTCCAGAGCCAATCTGTTTCCCAGAATGGAAAGGATTGCTTACCTCGGGGAGAGGAACTTTACCCCCAGGAGCTGTTCTGGTCAGATAAGCAGACAGCTGCTGATTGGATGGGGCAAGCTTGGCTCGGCTTCCTCTTGGTCTAAGCTGAGTCCAGGAACGCAGCCACACAATGATGATGGGTAAGGGAAATGGAGCTGCAGCCAAAGCTGATAGTAGGAAAGGTTTGGGGCTGGGATAAACATTTCAGGGACTCTAAACTAGAATATATTTTATTTGAATTGATCATTTGTCACAGGTTTCTCTCTTTGGCGGCTCTTCAGCATATTCCTAGCAGTAATTCCAAAGGCCATTAGACAAGTACTGTGTCGCGGACCTGGTTTTGGAAACACCAGTCTCCTTCAGAAAGCCCTTTTTAGTAGCAGCAAGTCTCCTGCCTGCCAGAGTGTCCTAATGCAGTCCTTTCATAAAAATTAGCCTAGCCTTTGCTTTGCTATATTTGCAGCATTTCATAGTCAGTAGGACTTTTCAAAACGACAAGTTAAATAATTGTGGCTGGTTTCCTTTAGGTGTGACCTGAGAATTACAGTGAAAGAACTATTTTCCAGTCTTTACCCAGTGAGGATGCGCCATCTGACCCTGCAGCTGTGTGTGGTTGTGAGCACATCTGCTGCAGGATAACCCTTGCGTGCCACAGCACTGACTGCGTATGTAAAAGCTTAAACCCTGAGACCAATGTCTCCTTCTACTTGCCTTTCACAGATTTTCTGTTTGTTTTAACTCTAGGATAATGTTATTACCCTATATGAGAAAGTAAGGGATTTTCCTAAGAAGGTCTCACGTTGCCATGTGAACTGGAATATTTTAGATACATCCATAGTCCTCATTCAAAAACGAGACGTGAGAGTCATTCGGAGACCTTGTTGAAACACAGATTGCTGACACCATCTTCACTCCAGGTGCTTTGGGATCCAAGAGTTGGGAGCACATTTTCTCGTCCTGTTCCTGTGGGTACCAACCTTTTAAGGTGTCTGGAATTGAGGGAATCGCCCGACAAATGCCCCAGCTGCGCAGTATGCCTGCCCATCCGCTGCGTTGTACAGTTTGCCTCAGCAATGAGCACTCAGCCTCTTTCTGTAACTCTCTGCTCTTGAGCATCATCTAATAACCAGAGGGCGTGCTTCAGCCTGGCTTTGTGAATTATAACCTTACCACACCTTGTATGTATCTCAGGGATGGTGCACAGTGATGTTCCTGCGATCACGCGCTGTGTGCAGCTTTGTGTCTGAGAAAGGTGGTTATGCCCTTTGACGTAGACACGGTTATGTGAATTTGTGAATTTGAGGGCCGCTCACTGAACTGGGTTTACTAGTCTCCGTGTTTCAGTGAATGGAGGCTCGGGTCTGTTCATGGTCAAGTTCAGGTGGTGGTATTCTAAAGATTCCAAGTCTGGCTTGGGACTTAAAGCCTTTGCTGGCTTCCTGGGTACTGTTGTATGAAAGCTACACACACTGATTCAGTTCCTTTTTTTTTTTTTTTTTTCTTTTAGAGAAAATCTCCTTGCATAGTCTTGAGATGGCCTGATAAAGTCACTTTCTTCACACAGAGACTCTGGATGAGAATCTTTGCAGCAGGTGTGATCTATCTGAGGACAGTGGCTTTTGACAGTTTTGAGCTGCATCCTAGCCCCTTGTCATTTGTTAAGATAATTAACTACTAGGTACATGGAACTTGGAGACTATAATGGTCGGGACTTGAAGATGGGTTCCAATTATGTCTTGAAAGATATTTAGAGAATAACCTTGAAGTACTGGAAACAACTAGACTTTATGAAAGAGTCCTAGCAATCTTTGTAATTACGCTTTAAACATCTTTGAAACACACTGATTGTTTGGAGATGTCATAATGAAACCAATTATTATGTGTAATTAATAAATGCAAATAAAATCACTTGAAATTCTCAACTGTATTGTACCTTTAAAGCCCACATTTAATCCCATTATTAAACAGGTAACATTAACATACAGATGGGAAATGGAAGACGGGAAATTGGAAATTCAGTGTTTTAGAAGAAGTTTTCATAACAAAAACAATGTTGAAAAAGTCAGCAGAAATCTAACCAAGTTTCTCTCTGCTCAGTCTTTATACACATAAGCAAATGAAGGTCTCTGGGTTCTTGTGGAAAGTCAGTGTAATAATATTCCCCCAGCTTTCTGGAGGTATAATTGGTGAATGAGAGTTGTACATATTTAAGTTGTAAAACATCATAATTTGATATATGCAAATTCCTCTTGAAATGGTTTCTACAATCCATCTGTTGTTTCATAGTTTCTGTACAGGAGGTTAAAATATTTATGGTCTGCTCTCTTAGCAAGTTTCAAGGATATAGGAAAATAGGACTTATTGCAGTCACTCTGCCCCAGGATTTACCCACCTTGAATGGGTCACATTTTACACTTTCCAAAGATCTTCTGGTTTCCCATCTCTTCTTTTCTCAGACATGATAGTATCTGAAAAGTGAAACCATTTATTTAGGACCGTCTGACTTGTGATTCTCTACACTTAAGTACAGATCTCTCTTCCTTACAAAGACTTTAAAAAACAGCTCTTGAGAAGATTCTTGTAACGAACATTGTGGGGCTTTTAAAAAAGAAGACTATAATGTAAGTAGAAATAAAATCAGTGAGTACCACCAGTGTAAGCATTGTATATATATATATATATATATATATATATATATATGTATATATATATATGTATATATATATATACACACACATATATATACATAAGCATATATACATACCATACACATACACCTATAAGCACATATACACACTGCACACATAAGCATATATATACCCCACACATACACCCAGAAGCATAAATATACACGACATACATACATACATACATACATACAGAAGTGTGTATATATAGACCTATATATACACCCAGGCGCATATATATACACCACACACATACATACATAAGTATATATATGTATATATATAAAACACATACACACATAAGCATATATATATATATACACCACATGCATATACATATAAGCTATACAGACACCACAAATATATACATAAATACATAAGTACATATACTTGCCACATATGGTACATGCTTACACATAAACTTACATATACATATGTACACAAAACATATACTTATAGATACCGTATACATTCATGTACAACTTAGCATTTCTTTACTGTGATGAAACACCATGACTATGAACAACTTGGGGAGGAAAGAGGTCATTTCAGCTTACAACTCTCAGGTCACATTGTGTCAGTGAAGGTTGTCAGGACAGGAACTCAAGGCAGGAACTAAAGGAGAAGCCCTGGAGGAATGATGCTTGTTCCCGTGGCTTGAGCATCCTATAGCACCCATGCCCACCATCCCTGGGCTGATACCACCCACAGTGAGCTGGGCTTCCCCACATCAATCAGGAAAGTACCCTACAGACTTGCCTAGAGGCAGATCCTAGAAAGTCATTTTCTTCATTAAGGTCTCTTCTTTCCAAATGTCCCCAGCTTGTCTCAATCATTATAAAACTGTCCAGGTGTATATATATATATATATATATATATATATATATATATATATATATATATATACACACACACACACACACACACACACACACACACACACACAATGTACATACAACACACACACCCCTTACTTAGGCAGTTTTCTGTTGCATGGACATTTCAGAGTGTACTTACAAAAACCAAGGTGTTACCATTTGACAGAATATCATAGGTCCAGCATTTGTAATATCTTCTGAATGAAACAGTTTGTAGCATATGACAATACACATACACATACATATACATATACACACAGATACACTCACAACTTCACACACTCACATACACTCTCAAAACACACATGTTCTTCAACGAATTGGAAGGAGCAATTTGCAAATTTGTCTGGAATAACAAAAAACCTAGGATAGCAAAAAGTCTTCTCAAGGATAAAAGAACTTCTGGCGGAATCACCATGCCAGACCTAAAGCTTTACTACAGAGCAATTGTGATAAAAACTGCATGGTACTGGTATAGAGACAGACAAGTAGACCAATGGAATAGAATTGAAGATCCAGAAATGAACCCACACACCTATGGTCACTTGATCTTCGACAAGGGAGCTAAAACCATCCAGTGGAAGAAAGACAGCATTTTCAACAATTGGTGCTGGCACAACTGGTTGTTATCGTGTAGAAGAATGCGAATCGATCCATACTTATCTCCTTGTACTAAGGTCAAATCTAAGTGGATCAAGGAACTTCACATAAAACCAGAGACACTGAAACTTATAGAGGAGAAAGTGGGGAAAAGCCTTGAAGATATGGGCACAGGGGAAAAATTCCTGAACAGAACAGCAATGGCTTGTGCTGTAAGATCTAGAATCGACAAATGGGACCTAATGAAACTCCAAAGTTTCTGCAAGGCAAAAGACACCGTCAATAAGACAAAAAGACCACCAACAGATTGGGAAAGGATCTTTACCTATCCTAAATCAGATAGGGGACTAATATCCAACATATATAAAGAACTCAAGAAGGTGGACTTCAGAAAATCAAATAACCCCATTAAAAAATGGGGCTCAGAACTGAACAAAGAATTCTCACCTGAGGAATACCGAATGGCAGAGAAGCACTTGAAAAAATGTTCAACATCCTTAATCATCAGGGAAATGCAAATCAAAACAACCCTGAGATTCCACCTCACACCAGTCAGAATGGCTAAGATCAAAAATTCAGGTGACAGCAGATGCTGGCGAGGATGTGGAGAAAGAGGAACACTCCTCCATTGTTGGTGGGAGTGCAGGCTTGTACAACCACTCTGGAAATCAGTCTGGCGGTTCCTCAGAAAACTGGACATAGTACTACTGGAGGATCCAGCAATACCTCTCCTGGGCATATATCCAGAAGATGCCCCAACAGGTAAGAAGGACACATGCTCCACTATGTTCATAGCAGCCTTATTTATAATAGCCAGAAGCTGGAAAGAACCTAGATGCCCCTCAACAGAGGAATGGATACAGAAAATGTGGTACATCTACACAATGGAGTACTACTCAGCTATTAAAAAGAATGAATTTATGAAATTCCTAGCCAAATGGATGGACCTGGAGGGCATCATCCTGAGTGAGGTAACACATTCACAAAGAAACTCACACAATATGTATTCACTGATAAGTGGATATTAGCCCCAAACCTAGGATACCCAAGATATAAGATATAATTTGCTAAACACATGAAACTCAAGGAGAATGAAGACTGAAGTGTGGACACTATGCCCCTCCTTAGATTTGGGAACAAAACACCCATGGAAGGAGTTACAGAGACGGAGTTTGGAGCTGAGATGAAAGGATGGACCATGTAGAGACTGCCATAGCCAGGGATCCACCCCATAATCAGCATCCAAACGCTGACACCATTGCATACACTAGCAAGATTTTATTGAAAGGACGCAGATGTAGCTGTCTCTTGTGAGACTATGCCGGGGCCCAGCAAACACAGAAGTGGATGCTCACAGTCAGCTAATGGATGGATCATAGGGCTCCCAATGGAGGAGCTAGAGAAAGTAGCCAAGGAGCTAAAGGGATCTGCAACCCTATAGGTGGAACAACATTATGAGCTAACCAGTACCCCGGAGCTCTTGACTCTAGCTGCATATATATCAAAAGATGGCCTAGTCGGCCATCACTGGAAAGAGAGGCCCATTGGACTTGCAAACTTTATATGCCCCAGTACAGGGGAATACCAGGGCCAAAAAGGGGGAGTGGGTGGGCAGGGGAGTGGGGGTGGGTGGATATGGGGGACTTTTGGTATAGCATTGGAAATGTAAATGAGTTAAATACCTAATAAAAAATGGAAAAAAAAACACACATGTTCTCACATACAAACATACTCACATACATGCACACACACATACACACATACTCTCACATATACAAATATACTCACTCACACACACTCATAAACACACATGTTCTCACACACACACATGCACACACAAACTCACACACACACTCTCTCTCTCACACAATATACTCACTCTCACACACAAACTCACACACACATATACACATATACACACTCTCATACATACATACACACACACTCTCTCTCTCTCTCTCACACACACACACACACAATCTTGCATCCCACTAAGTTGTGTAGCATTATGCCCACTTTGTAGATGATAACACCACAGAATGGAGATATCAATCAGTGAGCCTATGGTTTCCCACTAGTGTGTCACTTTGCCTCATTAACTGTGGCCAGTGCAGATTCAATGCTTCAAAGGCCAAGTCCTTGCTCAGAGTGCTGAATGGGAGACCCATTCTGTAATCTTTTACCTCATGTTCCATAACCACACTGCTCACCAATTTTTCTATTGTCTCTACATCCCAAAACATCACTTTCTCAATATATTTTGTGAATGGCTTTAAATCTTGATGTTTTATAAATCTTTCCCCAATGAAGTATCCAAGTCGCTAGCACAGCTAACAGCCTCCTCTGTCAGCTTCTCCATCAGTTTTATGATCTCAGCTTCCCAATTTGTGGTCTTACCAATAGCCTCTTCCAATGGTTCCTTGGTGTTTCCTCCAGTGTTGTATTTTGCTAGGGCTGGAAATTTATTGCTTGCTGTTTTCTATCATACTATCTTTATAGACATTGTTTTCTATTCAAATCCCCCCCCCCCCAGGAACCAAAATTCTGTTTTAAACAGTAACCTCTCCCCTAAGTTTCAGGATTCCAGTGGAAATATCTAATGGCCTCCCGAGAGCTCCAATTATAGTATCATGGAAATAACCATATTATCAGGGCAAAGCAGTCCCTACAAGGATGTTTGAACTAGTTTCATCCTTTGTTGTTAACAACACAGGTCTCACTCAGTTTCTTGTATAAGTACTTACCCTGGCTGCAACTTGACACAAACTAGACACTTGTTTTGTTTGTTTGTTTTTTCTTTATTTACATTTCGGATGTTATCCCCTTTCCTGGTCCCTCCTCCTGTAACTCCCCTTCATTTCCCCCCACCCCCTGCTTCTATGAGGGTGTTCCTCCACCCACCCACCCACTCCCACCTCCCTGACCGGGGCATCTATCGAGACTTTATAGGACTTGTTTACAAGGCACTGTAATTGAGGAACTGAGTCCATCAGATTGGCCTGTGCACATTTATGTGAGATATTTTCATAAGTGCTAATTGGTGAAGGTGGCCCCGCCACCTGGGCTGTGCCTTCTGTAGGCAGGGGGACATGGGCTGTATGAAAATGTTAACTGACTGGGTAAACCAGAGGGAATAGGCTAGTCAGTAGTATTCCTTCCTTGTCTCTGCTTCATTTCCTGTCTCCTGAGGTTTTGCTTTTGCTTCTCTGGATCTTATTTGATCACCTCAAAGCCTAATAAAGCCTTTCCTCTCCCAGGTTGCTTTCGCCAGTGTTTTATCAGAGCAATAGAAAGCAGATGGCTTCTTAGTTGGTCATCGTAGTTCTCTTAATGCTCTTCACCTCTCTGCTCCAGGTTATGTGAAGCCCTGGCCTTGCCAATGCTGCGGGAGTTCTCTAGCACTGAGCTAAATTCCCAGGCTTGCCCTGATGTTTTAACCACACACCAAGGTAATTCCATGTTAATGTCACACACAACACAAATACTTTTGAAGAGAAATCAAGTGAAACTTAGATTCCTGATCGTTACCTTCACTGTAAAATGGGTGGGATGAAGACATTCTTTCTTACATGAGAGGCAATTTCATTCCTCAACGCGTTCCGTAGCCTCTACTGTGGCCTTTTCCCATGTGTTCAAAACTGGAGCTCACTTCTTTAGCTCTTGGCACCTTTTCTGCCTCAAATGCTCTTCTACCCTGAATGCTAAGTTCTCCCATTCAGACCATGCTTCCACTGTGTTCCCTCTAAGAGGACTTCTGAAATTCCCTTACTTACCTTAATCATAGAAATGTGCATCGTTTTAATTGCAAATTACCACCAGTTGGAAGTTGTTCTGCAGTGTTGCTCTTGCTTTAATGTTGGCGTGCACCTCAACTGAAATGCAAGCTACTCTCTGATTTGTTGGCTTATCTAGTTCCATTTTTTTCTCCTGCATGAAAGACTTACAATAGCATAACTAGATAATGAAAGGCAAAATATAAATGACTTTCAAAGCACAGATTGCATTATGAATGCATAAAGAACTACAACAAAGGCTTCCGCTCTCTAATGGGAAGAGATGATTGTGTAAGGTCATTAAAAAGGAACTCAAACTCCATTACATTAACAAAAGAAAAAAAAATTCCACTAATGTAAGGCTGTGAAGTCTCCTAGTAATTAAAACTATAGTGTTTACCCATGCACGGAGTCCTTAGAAACCAACCTAGTTTTCTTGTTCCTTTTTTTTTTTTTTGAAGTAAGCTAATGTTAAATGATCACTGGCAAATGATAAATATGTCTTTCTCTTAATGAAATAATGGAGCTAGCAAATGGCAGTCAGTGGTCGCTGAAATATTAGGAGAGATGTCTATATGGAACTCCTTAATGGAAGATTTAAATGAATAGATTTACTCATTATTAGCAATAATTCACATCACAGTTAACATTATTAAAAGATGGAAGCACAGTGGTATGTGTCTTCTGATATAATAGTGAACTCAGGAAAAATATCGTTCCAGATATCCACAAAATGTAGAATGGAATTAAGTCTCCATATATAACTGCCAGCTAATTAAATGTGAAGGAATGGAAGCCCGTGCATGGATATGTGGCAAGGATGCTGTGGAACACATTTTGAATGCAAATATGAGATGGCATGCACTAGAAGCCAAATAATTCTGTTTTAAAATAGGAACTAGCTAATGGGAGTAACATCTGCATGTGATGCTGGTGGGCATGGATATGGTACGATCCTAGTTACGGAGAATGAACCGCTGTGTGAAGAATGATGCTGTGGCTTTTTGGTATAATCAAGAGAGTCACAAACATGAAATGTCCATATGAGTCAACACGATGCTTTATAGTGAACACACTTTTGTAAGGAAAGGGGGTAAGGTGTAAAAGGAGTGGTGAAATTATACTAGGTATATGCCATAGTTGACTTCAGTTGTCAACTTGACACAAACCCAGAGTCAACTGGGAAGAAGAAACATCAACTGATTAATTGCCCTCATGTGTTGGCCATGTTTCCTTGATTGCTAATTGATCTGGGAGATGCTGTCCCTGGGCAGGTGGTCTTGGAGTGTGTAATAAAGTAGCTCAAAGAGGTCAGGAGTAAGGGAGTAAGCAGCCTTCCTCCAAGGTCTCTGCTTTAGTTCCTGTCTCCAAGTTCCTGCCTTCAGCTCTGGCCCTGGCTTCAGCTGATGATGGACTATAACCTGTAAGCTGAAATAGTCCCCCTCCTATACTAAATGTTTATCACAGTAGCGAAAAACTAGGACAATATGCTGATCAGTGACATAGTCATTTGTTAGCTTTACCATACAAGTACATACAACTCTTTATACTTATATTCCTCCTTAAGTATGAGTGTGCAGTTGGCTGCCCTCTACTCACATACTTCTACACAACCAATGACAGATGAAGTTAATTGAGACCACAATCATTACAAACACATGAGCAATAGGTTATGTTGAGATTTTCTGGTTACCATGTGCTGGGTAATGAAATCTTTGTTTGTCTCCATTATAACTCACAGGACCACCCTTTTATGTCCAGTGTGTTACTAACCAAAGCATTCCTGAATGGTACATACCTTTATATGTGCAGTTCACGTAGACATGTGCACACTGCTGCTCCTCACAGTTCTATTCTCTGCTCCTTTGGGCCCTCAGACATTTCGTATAATTTTCCTACAAAGCGTGAATGCAGTGATGTTCTGTCTATAGAATATTTCTAAAGAATAGGACAATATGGCTAGATTTACAAAGTTATTCTGAGAATCATAGGATTCAGAGTTCATCTGATTGTGACACGTGATTCATCAAAGCATCGGCTCACTTTTTGTAAAACTTATAGCCATTTATCACAAACACTACTCATTTCAAAAATTACAATTTTTGGTAGAATTATTTATCCTTTCTATGAAGCCTTTTAGTGCAACTTTAAATATCAGTATTTTAAATGTGTGCCTAGTTTTTTTTTATAGAAACCAGAAAAGCAACTGTGCTTTTTAAAAATGCTAATTTACCCTCATTTAATCCCTGACTTTCTGATTAAGGTGGTTTAAAAGTTAACAATTACCTAGCCAGTAGACAACAGCTAACTTACATGTAAATATATGGCAGTGGTAAACCCAATGTGTGTTGAAGTAAATTGTGTCTATCAAAAGCCAGGCTTTGTCAGAGCTAAACTTGTGACTTGATTGATTTTTGCCACAGTTTGACAATGGCAGGCTGACTTTCCCCTTTCATTTCCTTCTTCCTTATCAAAGTGATGATAGCCCACAGAATCACCATCTCTCTTCTCACTTTGATTCATATTTTTTGCTTCCCTTTGTCTCTAATCTTTTTACCAGGCTTCACCTAGGAAGCACAAATTGCATCTGAGCAGCGAGCAGTTCATTGCAGGGTCTGAAGAATCAAGTCTTGCAAAGGAGAAGTTACAGCAGTTGTCATAACAGCGGTTCATGCTCACCCTGAGCTGAATATAAATGCATGATCATCCGTGCATAATTTTTATATTTGAGTGATTGTTATGCAAACTTGGTCTTTCTCCGTTGCTTCTTCCTGTATCAACCTAAATTTCAGAAATCAAATAGAGATTAATATGTATGTGGGATTAGGAGAGACTTCAGGGAATACACTGTGTACTCCATGTGCGTTCAGGAGACTGAGGCAGGCAGCAGTGAGGGAGACTGTGGCAGATGTTTCCACCCAGCATCTCTGGCCACACTGATGAGCAGCATACAAGCAGCATCCAGTCAGGGATGAACGGAATAGTTCACTGTTGGACAGTCACCTGCTGGGGGTCACCTTCTGTGCAAGGTTGTTCTTCTGGCTTTCTTTTGTGTCAAGGGACCGCATGAGATCTCTTTAGAGACTCTCTAGTTTTGGTTAAAGTAGACACAAGAGGCTCAAATTCATGATCATGACTTCTATATTAATACCGTTTTTTCTCATTACAGCCATTTATAAATCATATTTAAATCCCACCCACATTCACAACCTTTTTGCTATAGTATTTCTCTCAGAGGTGGGAGGGCCAAAAATACTTGAGAAAAACTTCTCTCAAACTTCCAAGACAAGTCTAGACATTTGATACCAACCACAATTAATAGACCAGTACAAAGGAGGAGAAGGCTATTTCCTTTCTAGCAAACTTCAGTTTGGAACGGGGTGTTCCGCAAATCACCATCATATTAGTTAATTATTTATATTTATTTTTGAGATTATAAAATAATTGCATTTCTACCTTTTTCTTTGAGGGTATAATTTTACTTTTGAGTAACATAATATTTTTTGAGTAACAGGGAACTCAAAACTTATTCTTAAATTAGTTTTAGCAACAAAATGCCTCAAAATACTTCTTTGTAATAAGAATAATATAATTTTACTTGTAAGACCATTATATAATTATATTTCCCTTTTTCTTCATGACCTCTTTTTCCATTATTTTCCCCTTATTTTTTTCTTGCATGCATATATGTATATGTATATACATGCACACACACACACATACATACACACACATTCTTAAATATAATTGAATGCTTTCATGGCTAAGTGTTTGATATTAGATAATCAATTGCTGTGCCCTTTCTGGTGAAGACAACTTCTCATGACTCAATTGAAAGGTATTTTCCCACCAATATGGCTTGCTTCAAGAAACACATACAATTTAGAACCAAAGGACCATGAGCATTAGTCAATGACAGAGAAGGTTTCAAACAGAACGTCCACTATTACCAGGGTATATGCCTGGTGGTATTTACCTGTGAGAATACACACAGCAGTTGTCAACCTGAGACATTTTTGGGAGCTGATGTGATCTGGACCAGCAAGTTGTTCTTCAGTCCTAAGGAGGGAGGTCTAAGAGACTGGGAAGACAGACTAGGTGAGCTCGGGAGGTCTTGCACAGCTATTTATGTCTTATGCCAAGCAAGTTTATTAAGAAGCTGTTATATACTATTTGTGGGGAAAATGGGACTAAGTCAGCAGAAACTATCACATAATAAGATGAAGTCAACAAGCTAATCAAGCCATGTTGCACATCGGAAGCCCAGGAAATCTCAAGGTTGCCAGAGATTAAGCACACAGTAGCCTTGGGGCTGATAACAATAGCATCTTAGAGTGGGAAGACCTATGTTTTTAGGATCTGAAGCTCACGGAAGGCCCTGGCCCCAGGCAATTACTGGCTCTGCCAATCATGTGGTTGGTTTAGAAAGAAACAAGGGGGAATTGTTTGCCCTCTTTCAAGGCTTATTGTTTAGGTCTGGCTGACTCCACACAGCCAAGTACAGATTTTTTGTCCCATTACCTCACTGCTTGCATTCAGGATTATGTGAAACTCACTTCCAGTCCCTCTGATGGTATAGACTATCAGCAGCCTCTTCATGACCCACCTTATGAGTTGCCACATTAGTATAAGCTGTCAGGTATGGCCCATGTCCACAGGGTGGGTAGTGATGACATCCCCTCAGCAAATCCCAAGAGACATTTCTGTTTAAGAAAGACAGAATTCTCTGCTACTGTATCCAGCACAGGGGAGATGTCAATGGATTCCCTGTCTGCCTGCAGTGAGCTTTCCGTGACAACTCTATTTACACTGGATAAAAAAAAAAAAAAAAAAAAAAAAAAAAAAAAAAAAAAAAAAAAAAAAATGTCACAGAAAGTGTGATCGACTCCACGCTACGGAACACTGCTGCTTTCTCAAGACCTGTTGGATCCCTTCAAGGCAAATCTAATTTCATGCTAATTAGATTGTTACTACTTTTTAAATCTGTCTTTCCCAACTACAATCTAGATAACAATAATCAATACTTAAACCTTTCCACCATTTCTACTATAAGATCCAACACACAGTAGGGATGCAGAATCCTTTTAGAATGATTTCATAGACCATTAAGTCTGCCTTACAGCAGGAAGAGGCTGAAACCTTTGAAATAAATTAATCTTCAGAATCCTGCTGGGTGTCTGACACATACAAAGCCTACAATTAGTGTGTTTAATGACTGAAAATGGATTAAAGAGCTTCCTATCTTACATTCAGGCTCAGAGACCTTAAGGGATTAAGATGTTAGACTTCTTAGGAAAGATTTTATGAAGCTATTAGTTGTATTGAATTTATAATTTCATGTAAAGTGTTCTGATTCAACATTTTAAATTTCCTACTTGTACAGACATAAGGATCATCATTGTAGGTAGAAGCCGTAATAAACTTAGCAATGACTTTTGAATGTAAAGATCACGTCATTTTGCCAAGTTTATGATTTCAGAAGTCACCTCTGCTCTCCGAACAAGAATTTATTATTAATTTATTAAATGCTTCAGGCAGTAAGGGGATCAAACCCAGAGGTGTGTAAGCAACCACTGTACCACCAAGCTTTAATTTTCTGTTTTTAAAAATATCAAATAATTACATAGCATGAACAAAGAATATTCATGAAAGCAACTGCTTAGTGTTTGCTTTAGTAAGTGCTTAAAAATGTTTGAAAGGTTTGTTTTACTAGTGCACACACATGTGTGTGTGTGTTTATCATACATTGTATGCTCAGGACAGAAGACAGCTTTAGGGAGTTATCTCTTGGCTTCCCCCTTGATGTGGCAGGGTCTGTCTTGGCTTTGCTAAAGTTTAACCAAGCTTGTGGGACTTTGCCCAAATTCCTTATATCTCCCTCACATCTTATCACATAACTGTTTGGATTGTAGATACTTGCTACCACACATCTTTTGTGCAGGCTTCAGAGATTGTATGTGGGAGTTTTTGCAAACATGGGACCAGCATGGTAATGGCTTATACAAGGAAAGAAGGATATCTGGCTCACCACAGCTCAATAGCCTGTGTTGGTTCAAATTTCTGGAGTCTGACCCAAGGCAGTTTATTTTAGGCATAGTTAAATACACTACAATTTAGAAACAAGTTGCCTGATGCTAATTATCACAATAAAGCTTAAGGTGTGATTATATTGAAACTCTTTTATAAAGGAAATGTAACTTCTTCCATAAATGGCTTCTGTAACTTAAGGGCTTAGTGGAGGATCTGGTGTGGTCTAGTCTTCTAACTAAGAGGCCACCCCATGTATTTAATGATCCTGGCTTCTCTAGTGATTATCTGTGTGCAAAAGGACCTTGTGACTTCTACAATGGCAGGTCACTGGGGTTCTGGGTCAAGCACATTCACTCTGTGATATATATATATATATATATATTTGGCCATAAAAAATCTTTTTAAAAGAACTCTTCTAATCTACCCCAGGTGATCTGCTGTCTATTTATTCTTCATGTCCTAGTAAGGCTACTGGTCTTATTGGGTGTAATAGTTTGGAAATTGTGTCGCCATTTGTTCCTAACCATTATGACAATGTATGACATGTGTGACATAGTGACGCATGTACATGTATGTGTTATATAGGTACAAGAACAACATCTGCCTCTATTATGCTTCACTGTATATATCTGTTAGCTTCTCAGAATCCTTTCAACTCCGCATCTAGACAAACAAAGATGAATTTGCCACAGTTTATGTCAGCACTACACATGTAACCATGCAGTTACAGCATTTCTTTTGTTAAGAGTGTGGGTAAGAAGAACTGTGATTTTAGTTCTTGGTTACAGTTTAACCAAGAATCTTGACTCTGAAGGCCTCATCCATTCACAGGGCCCGCTTCCCACACTTGAGACAAGCATTCCTGAGACACTCCTACTAAAGGACTTTGTCAGATGCACCTCAGATGTCTATTTGGGACATTTTTTTTTGACAGCTTGAAAACATGGTTTTATTTATTCCACTATAAAAATTATGCAAACAGAATCACAGACTTCAAATAACTCAGCCGCCCACATAAATCAAGCTAAAGTCAGTGAAAGACAATATTGAAAGGGAGAAATTGATATAAAGCTTCATGGTACATTTTTGAATAATGAAAGTTTAATTTTTATTTTCCTTCTTTAAAAACGCTAGCTCATAGTTCTAAAACACTGCAATGGGAAATTGAAAACTGTTTAAGGGAAAACTAATATTGTGAAATAAACTCACTGCAGGGATCCCCGAATTTAAAATCCTCAAGATGTTACACTTGTTGATTGCATGGAATTTGAAGAAGTCTCAGAGTCAAAGTATGTAATTTTTTATAAAGCTCGCTATGTGCCAAACTTCCACACATGACTAAGCTATTGGGATATATTCATTACTACACGAACTTGCACTGTGCTGAGCTGCTAGCAAGTCTGTCAACATATATTTAAGGGAGGTTTGACAGCACAGCTCTGGGACTCAAAATAAACTGCCATCCACACTGTCATAAATCCAATCTTACAATGGGAGGAGCTAGCAGTACTGAATTTTCAGGTCAGGTCATTAGAATCGCAAGGATGGGGGAGAAGAAAATAAGAACAAGCATTAACCTAATCTCAAGTTATTTCTCTGAGATGTTTAGGTTTTAGCAGAAATATTACTTAATTTAATAGGTTTATATGGGATAGGTTAGAGACTAGAAATAATTTAAATAATAATAATAATAACAATAACACAATCTAAAAGCCTCATACAAGTAACAGACACCCTGTTAAAGAGACTCAGCAGAGCTCAATTGAACATAGTGAAAACCAGGTTACAAAAATGTAGCCATGAATTATGTAAGAAACAAAACACAGGAGGAATTTTTACAAGAGTTCCAGTTTGATGTCTTCAATGTATAAAGATGTAAGAGAGTTTATAACCTAGTGTCCTTGCATCGGAGCTGGTGACATGGGTCACTGGGTAAGGACACTTGCTGACAAGCTTGGCTACTTGAGTTTGAACCCCTGGCTCATAGGATAGAAGGAGATAACCAACAACCACCAGTTATTCTATGACCTCCGACTGCAAATTATGGCACATTAATGACCCCCCAACCCCACACACAAAATAAATAAATAAATAAATAAATAAATAAATAAATAATAAATACATACATATCTGTTTTAAGATGTGCTAAAGATGCTTTTGTTTGAAATAAAATAGCAAAGAAAAGTCGTGGAAAGTTCTTGGTGTAGAAATAAAACATCCCTGCTGCTCCAGCAACAACACAAAGTAGATCCAAGACATCATTGTCTAAGTCGTTTAAGACTGTAAAGTGGGACTATCTGATTTACTTATACCCATGGATTCATAAATGAGAAGGGAGGGCTTACAGAAAAAAAGAGAAAGTAATTCAAATCTCAATTTTAGCGCTACCAACCTGAGAGTCAACCCCTGGCAATTGTGAAGAGAGATGATTATTTGTACTGGCAATGGCTGTGTTCCTACTTCAGCAATGAAGACCTGATGTTTGAGGATGAAGGTGCTCTGCTAACAACAGCTTCCCTCAGAAGTCCCAGCATCTCTGGTGGGTTGTGTGGTGATGGCGGGAGGCACCATGTTAAGGGCAGGTATGTACCAATTCTTAATGGTTTCTGAAGAGGTCTGTCTCTCTCCCATACAGTCATCTATGACGCCTGTTTGCCTTATGCCTTGGCTACCAGGACAAGGTGTTTGAAGGCTCCACGGGTGAGAGGTCATAGCTGAGGGAAACATAGACAGATGGTGAGAAATTCTAAAGACACTAATCCTGCTTTGAGCCACATTTGATCAAGTTTTTGATGAGCTTCTGAGTGAAAGCTTGCAAATTTGCAACTTGCCAGGAAGAAACAGTAGGGTTTTTGTTTTTTTGTTTTTTGTTTTGGTTTGCCTTGCTTTTATATCCTAAAATCTACCAGAACTGGCCCCTCGGTGACTCAGTTCGAACTATTAAGTGTTGAAAGCTTTTACTCCTGTTGTTTGCTTTCTTTGACTTGGTTTGTTTTCACTTCTGTCCCTCAGCACTTCTCCATATAGAAGGTGTGCTGTTCAACACAGCAATGAAGACCAGAAATATATTTAAAGCTATAATAAATGTATTACCACTTAAAATAATATCTCTCAGTTCTTGTTGGCTTAAATGTGACCATGCCTTCTGTACTTTGTCATCAAAAGGTGGTTTTCTGAGTGACTACATTGGTGAGTGTCAAAATAAGAATTTTTAGTACATTACTGTTAATTTACTTGAAAATAAACACACATGCGCGCACACACACATGCACACAAGCACACACACACACACACACACACACACACACACACACGAACAACAATAAAGAGGGTATCATGTGCAATACTCTCCCCTTCATCTATAGGAAGCACATGGAAAGTTAGCTGATGGATTTGAGGATGGATTCAGGCTTGGTCACTCAGTCAGGGTTTCTATTCCTGCACAAACATCATGACCAAGAAGCAGTTGGGGAGGAAAGGGTTTATTCAGCTTACACTTTCCACATTGCTGTTCATCACCAACAGATGTCAGGACTGGAATTCAAGCAGGTCAGGAAGCAGGAGCTGATGCAGAGGCCATGGAGGGATGTTCTTTACTGGCTTGCTTCCTCTGGCTTGCTCAGCCTGCTCTCTTATAGAACCCAAGACTACCAGCCCAGAGATGGTCCCACCCACAAGGGGCCTTTCCCCCTTGATCACTAATTGAAAAAATGCCTTACAGTTGGATCTCATGGAGGCATTTCCCCAACTGAAGCTCCTTTCTCTGTGATAACTCTGGCTTGTGTCAAGTTGACACAAAACTAGCCAGTACAGTCACCCTCCTATTAATATTTGAAGCTCACTGGTTCTGGTTCCATTTCACTCCTTTCTTTGACACATCAGATATGATTCTGCAGAAGTGTGCAAGCCTGCTCCCTCCTCTAGATGTTCACAGAAACCACTGAAGACCACAACTTCACTCTGTTTTCCAATGCTGCCCTTCTACCATCTTGTCTAAACCTCTCAAAATTCCCTGAAGCCTTGAGCACTCTGTTACAGTCCTGACCTGCAGCTCTGCAGGTCTAGGGATGTTTCTCCTTTCCACACGTTTTTAGCTAGACTATCTCCCATCAGCTGACACCCTTTGTGCAATGCACCAGGCAATATGCCCCGTTGACTTTTAGATCACAGTATGCTCTATATTAGTGGCCTATTTTTAAGTTCCAGTACTCCCAGTTTCTGAATGCTGTCTGTTGAGGGCTTAGTGATGCAAATTTTGATTAAAAATTTCATACACCATGAGAATAAAAAACTTGGTGTGGTGGTTCATACCTTTATTTATAGCTCATGGGAGGCAGAGGTAGGAGGGTCTCTGAGTTTGAGGCCAGCCTGGTCTACAGGGTGAGTTCCAGGACTTCCAACTTCCAAGGCTACACAGTGAAACCTGGTCTCACTAACAAGCTAGCTAGCTAGCTAACTAACTAACTAACTAACTAACTAACTATAAATATGAGAAAAAAATGTGTAAATTACTGAGAATGGCCAGGTCATCCATGCACTGGTTTCCTCTTAAATCTCTCTCTTGAGGTAGTTGGTGGTCCTCATTTTGTAGAATGTTATTCAGTTGTGTAGGTCTAAGACAACCACACCTCACATCCTTTCAACTGCCGGACCTTTATTGCTTTGTCTGTGGGATAATTGCTTTATTTATTTATTTATTTATTTATTTATTTATGTATTCCCCTACTACTGAAATGTTGACTTCTATCATTGGGGCAACAACAATAGAAAAATCAAATCAAACTGATCATCCCCCATCATGCCTGTATCTGTGTTTAAAAGGAATCTGGCTCCTGGAGTACTGCTGTATTCTCTTATCCTTTCCATCTGCTTTGTAAGACACTAATGCTCCTCTTGAGAAAATGTGTCCATTTCTGCTAGTTTACCTCTTAATGTTTTCAATGCTATAAATGATTCGTAGAGGGAGCTCAGTGCCCTTGGCAATCCTGTTGTTATGAGTGAACTCCCTGACCAAAGTCTATCCATTATTTCTTGATCACCATGATACTTCATTCAATACATGTGCTGTTGGTTAAGTTTTATAATGACTTCATTTAGCTTCTCATCCCCTTCAACCCAGCAAGAAGCCATCATGTGATGAGAGTTAGCTATCCTTTCTCAGTTATTCTCCATGTTTAAGCTCTACTCTGTGTGTAGGCGAACATGCTCTGAGTAGGAGCACCAATGTTCATTATTTCCAGTACTCAGAGTGGCAGGAGAAGGGTGAGAGAAGACTTCAGTCTCTTTGTTCTAACCAACGGCAGAGATTAGTTAGTTTAGTAACAGCTGAATGTATACATCAAACGTCTTGGCATGTGAGAGGTTCAATGTTAAGACTATGAAGTGTTCGGTGAAGGTCCACTTTCTGGCTTGCCAATGACTATCTTACCTTCTGTTCTTATATGAGAGAACTGGACAGCTAGCTTCAAAATATCCTTTTACAAGGACATCAACTTAATTCATGAGGGTTATATCCTTGTGCCCTAATAAGCTTCCAAAGACATCACCAACACCCTTTGGGGTTAGAGTTCAAAAGGTAATTGGGGGTAACACAAATTTTCAGTATGTTGCAGACAGGAGTAAATCTAAGAGCTCTGGAAAAATCAATACAGATTAGCATTTTATTTTTCTTCTCTTCTAATTCATAGCCTAATTTTACAAACTGGGACTTGGAAAAGGGGCTGTGAAGAGTTTACCATGATTCCATGGCACCCTGCCTTTTGGGCAACGTGTCTCCTGTGCTGTAACGATGTCCTCTGAATTGAAATATTCCATCCTGGAGGGAAGCTCATAAAATTCAGGAAGTAAATATAAGCTTGTTAGACGCAGGAGAAAAACAACTCACAATTCTCAGAAGTTCCTAAAACTTACAACAGTTCCTCCCCAAGGAGATCCAAACAATAATCATTCGTGTGGAGAGCAGGCTTTTGCAGATGCTTGCAAGCCATGCATGGAGATGGAGGACACAGCTTTTGTGAGATGTTAATCATGTTGGGGTAAGCTTTTCAGTGGTATAGCTACATTTGTGTTATCCATATTACTGTGACTTACCCCTCACTCACACTCAGTAATTATCCTTCAAAAACATTTGTTTCACCAAGTTGGAATTAATTAAAATTGTAGTCCTTCCTTTATCTGAGGTGGAGAGATATTTCTCTATGTTTCCCTACTTGCACAGAAATTACACAATAGTACCATATATTTTAATATTTAAAGATGGACAATGCTCAGCAGATACTGTTAAAAAACATCTTCCCCCCCACTAGTCAACTGTGAGAGTGTAAGTAAGAAAGTTGATAAGGATTAGTACCTCTAGTTCACTGCATCTGACAGTGTAGCTATAGTCTCCATTCCTGCCAAAATAGATAGGCAGCACACAGAGACACAGATTCATAAGAACGTGTATTTATTATAAAGATTGCTATTTTGAAGATCCCTGGAAATCTCTTTCGTTAATTCTTAAAAGATGCAGATTCTCACAAATGCTACAATTCAAAAATTGCTTTATATATTTAATTACTTAGAAATTATAAGAAATTTGTGTATATATGTCTGTGTGTGTGATCCCTTAAATTTAAATAAACTGTTAAGTCAGGACCTTACACATGTTAGGCAAATGCTTTTTCTGCCAAAGTAGCTCAGAAAAAATACACTTTTATGTTTTTATGTGTGTTGTTGATATTAATGGTGTTCCCCCCCCTTCCTTCCCCCTCCTCGGGACTGTTTTGGATAACAAACTCTGTATGCCATATACGTCCTTTGTAGATTCTCAGTTCACATTGTTATATTACATATTCAAAAAGACTGTAAACACTTCATGTTTCTCAGATACTTCAAATGACTATTATTATTTTTTTTTTAATTTTTATTTCCAAGAAAATCGATAACCACCTAAGGTCAGTCCAGGAAATACCATTCTATCCAACTACGAATTGTCTTGGTATTTAAGGCATTAAAAAGTTATTTCTTCTTCTTTTGAGTTAATTTTAGCAAACTAGGATGAGTTACAAGAAAAACGTTCCTTGTCTTCCATCTATCTGTAAGTATGTACATGTCATATTTTCATTGAATAAACATAAATTTGTATAAGCAGACATACAAACACAGCTTTATGTTTTTGATATGTGGTAAAATTTGATGTTTAAATCTAGCAATAGGCTTAGTGCATTAATATTCAAAGAGAAAAAGACAGAAACATGCTTGCTGCTTACTCTAAATTATTATCATTGGTATTTGAGAACAGATGTATTTAACAAGCATGAACAAGTGAGAAAATATTCAGTTTTAACCTACATTGAGAAGTTAAGAATAGAAATATTATATAACCACACCCATGCATGCATACACAAATGCACATACACACACATGCTCACACAAAGACTGAAATATTACACACATACACACACACACACACATACACAAACACACACACAAACACACACACATACACACAAACACACACACACACACAAACACACACACACACATACACACACACAAACACACACACACAAACACACACACACATACACACACACACACACACATATACACAGTCTGTACCTCAGATACACTTCTTCCTGTCCTAAACAGTCATAGAGAAAGATGTTGAATCCAACATGCTTTATTTTCTTATTATTAAGTAACATTTACTTCATTTTATTTTCCAATGTCAAAAATCAATGAAAAATTTATGTCAGATGGAAATAATATTATGTTCCCCAATTTTTCTCTCGTGCATTAGCTGTCTGACCTACATATTATAATTTATTCCTAAGGCTACGATGGCTCTGAGGAAGACCTATTCAGGATGGGGAGTGTGTAGGCAGTGGGTTCTCTCACAGTACTGAGAAAACTGGAAGTTCCATACTGGGAAATATCCCGTAAGAGGGGTCTGATTCCTTGAGTACTTATATACTGTGGAATGTGAAAAGGTTAATTATTTGTTATCTAGTAAGAAATGTTTTAAATTGTTTTATTTTTCATGGTGACTAATGAGGAGGACCAAGTTCTTCAGGTGGAACATGTGTCCAGATCTCAGCATTGGCATCACCAGCCAGCCCTGAGGTCATGGAGGTGGAGCAGGGCTTTATTCCATCACAGCCTATTGACTGTACCTTAACAATTCCAGCCTACATTTGCATCACTATCAAGAACTAGGGCTATATCCTGAGGTCTAAATGCTTTTGTTATATGTCCATGGGAGGAATGGTGCTGATGATGCAATAACATGACTTTTAAAATCCTGGGAAACTAGGACCAAACCAAACCAAACTAAACCAACCAACCAACCAACCAACCATACAAACAAACAAAACAAGACACATACACATACACCTCCAGGAATTCACTTTAGTATCACCATCTCTTCCGGGCATGCATTTTGTTTGTTTGTTTGATCATTTTCACATGATACCATTGGCCATTTTCCCTCCTATCAAATGCACCATTCTTACAGACCTTCCCTCTGTGTTCCCTAAGGGTGAGCACATGAGCTCAGTACTTAGAGTTGGTCTTAATTAAATGTCCATGAGGCAGTAACCAGAAAAACATGTTATTTTCCTTTATCACCATGACTTAGATAAGAATTTTTAATATTAAGCGGAGAATCAGATATAACTTCTTATCTATGTAATTAAATGTGACATTAACATTTGAGATAAACGTAAGGTCATATTTTTCTTAGTATTTTTTTAATGGTGAGATGACTGATAGAGCAGCGAGCTTCATGAAGATGGATCAGATCATGAAACCGTCTGGGGATGGAGCAGAGAGCCTAGCAAGGGAAACTGGATTTCAGTGGAGAGCTACAGGAGGTTGCTGTGGCTTTCAGTTCCCAGTCTGTTGGAGCATTTTGGTGTTATGAAGGGCTCTGATGCAATAAATTTTGCAGAAATTAAATGAAATCCATAAAATTTGGGAAAAGGCACACAGTGACATTTTAAAAACCATAAGAAAGCCAACCATTGTATAAAATAGGGATTTGAAGCTAGACCATTTGATATCTCTGTGCACGGTATTTATTAGCCAAGATGATCCTTTTTATGTGTTTTATATTTGTATGTGTAACATGTCATGAGTATAAAACACAGGAGATAAATACACAAGAGGGTGGTGTTTTATAGTACAGAGAGACATATGTAACTCTATATTAAATACAGTCAATATAATAAATGAGGAGTCCAATGGAGACTGTGGATTTAATATGGTATTAGTGTTCCTTATGTACTAGTAGATGTACAACACCCTCAAATCTAAGTTACACAAGACAATCTTTTAGATTGATACTCTCAGATCACTTATTGATTTCCTATGATCTAGCCTGGGAGTTCCAGATCAACACACTTACAGAAGAAGGACAGGGAAGACGGGGGTTCACAATTGGGGTCATCGTTAGAGATTGGTAATCTCAGCGAAGAGGATGGCCAGTGAGAAGAACCATGAAATGCTGTGGGAAGCACATGCCCTTTCCCCCTTGTACTATAAATTAACCCTCCATTCTTGGAACAGGAAAGGGCCTTAAAGGCTTCTCCACAGCACAGAGTTAACCTGGATAAAACCAAGGCTCAGACAAGAGAACTAAACTTGTTATAAGGACAGAACAGTCATATTTCAGAGTCATTAGACAATATGATGTTTAAATACTTAAAAATTACCCTAAACAAGAATCAAGGTATAGAAGAAATAGGATGACCTGTGTCTGAACATATATGAAGAAATTTATTTGATTGAGTTAACAGAAATATTATCAGAAATTTATTATACATTAGGCATACAATGATTTAAACTTTCATATGTAAAAATAAAAGAGAAAAAAAGATATTGTTTGGAGCCAGTTAAACTCTTAGATTCTTGGTGTACTTCCTGTTGTATCATTCATAATTGAGGCAGAGTTCTGTGGCAGTAACTTATACCATGTACTTAGTAAGGTGTTTCTACCCTTAACATCTCTCACTTCTATCTGGCAAAGATAATAAAGACTTGAATTATTTTTATTAAGCCAAACTTACATTTTAAAAAATTGTGAAATGGTGATAACCCACTTGGGTCTTGCCATATATTAGGAAATTTGCATGGTGAGAAAAAATTGTTCAAAACCATGTGATAACCTTCAGTTATTTTTTAATGAATTCTTTATAAGAGAGATATTATTATCAGGAGATGCCATGCCTCATTATTGTAAATGTGAGGTTAATGTACATGGACACCAGGTTCTGTGCACACACCCTTTAGCATGGATGTAAGTGTTTGCAACGTGAGAACTCCCAGGGGCAAACTTGTGTGCATGCGGAGAGAAAGGCTTCTTTATTTCACAATATCACATTGAAATATGTCAAGCGCGGGGACTGAGGCTAGCAGGGCTGATATGTGTTCTGAGAATAAAAGAAACATAAATTGCTAAGGCTCAGGAACATGCCCATTCTATGAATAGAGATTGGCTTAGCCGCCGAGGGAGGCGAGTTACTCGGACTTCTGGTGACACGCTCCACTCTTTACTTTACCAAGAAAAAGGTTTGGAAAGCAAACTATTTGAAGTGTTTTCCCACAGGTTCCCGAAGAATATCAAACCCATCAAGCATCACATTTATTTTAGATGCTCACTCAACGCCTCGGGAACTTCTCAGCCCTAATGTCACTGGACGCACCTGTCATCTTCCTCTGCCTTTGGCTCTCAGGCTATCTATGCCTTTAAGGTAGGTCACCTTTCTTTGTTATTCTGCTTCTTTATATAAGTTTGAAAACTAAAGTTGAATTTGTCTTTTGCTCTTTTTTTTTTTCCCCTCACTCTGCCTACTTTCTACTATAGGGTCAAGATGTTAACTCTTAATCTTATTCAAAATTCCCCACATTTAACCATATAACCACTTAACTATATAATATTTAACCCTATGAATATTGTATGTTAGAATAGTCCATCATATTTCGTTAAGCCGTTATTTAAGGGAGAGGGGGGAGGAGCTGGCTCAGTGGTTAAAACGGCTTGCTGCTCTTAGCGACACCACAAATCTGGTTCCCAGCACCCAAACCGGCTCCTTCACAATTCCAGCTCCAACTCCGGGGGATGTGATGAATTCCTCTGTTATCCATGAACACCCACATATATGGGAATAGATGCATACATACACATAAAGCTATCTGACTAGCCACCTGCCTAGCTACCCCAGTATCAGTATGTAGTGTCTTTGAGTCAGTGCTCTGTAGCTGTGAGGACACACCTTGATCACCCTTATAAAGGAAAGCAGGAAACTGGGGTAGCTTACCGTCAGACGTGTAGTGCATTGTCCTCATGGTGGGTAGCATGGCGGCATGCAGGCAGTCATGGTGCTGGAGAAGGACCTGAGAGTTCTACATCTGGATCCGCAGGAATCAGGAAGAGAGAAGCACAGAACCTGGCTTGAATATCTGAAATCTCAAAGCCCAACCCCAGTACTATATATCCTCCAACAAGGCCACACGTCCTAATAGTGCCACTCCCTGGTGACTAAGCATTCAAATCTATGAGCCTAGGGAGCCCAGTCCTTGCTCAACCCACTACAAGAAGCCAGGGTGAAGGGTAGGCCTGTGCCACTTAGGTTGAAAAGAACAACATCCAAAAACCCTACAGAGGGCGACTGATAGAATTTTTAAAAGTATTTTGAGTTTTTTTTTTTTATGATGAATGTGGCAACCATGCTTCACACTACCCTTGAAAGTTTAAGTCAAACTCCTCCATGAGGAAATCCATCATAGGCCCTGGGTGTGGTATGGTGTGGTGTGGTGTGGTGTGGTTTGGTGTGGTGTGGTGTGGTGTGGTGTGATGTGGGGTATGTGTGTGTGTGTATGTGTGTGTATGTGTGCATCTCTGTGTTCATGTGTGTTGACACATGAATGTGTGTGTGTGTGTTCGTGTGTGTCTGTGTGGTTATGTGTGTCTAAGCATGAATGTGTGTGTGTATGTGTGTGTCTGGGTGTGTGTACCTGTGTGTCTATGCATAAATGTGTGTGTGTGTGTGCATCTTTGTGTTCATGTGTGTTGACACATGAATGTGTGTGTGTGTTCGTGTGTGTCTGTGTGGTTATGTGTGTCTATGCATGAATGTGTGTGTTTGTGTGTGTCTGTGTGGTTATGTGTGTCTATGCATGAATGTGTGTGTTTGTGTGTGTCTGTGTGGTTATGTGTGTCTATGCATGAATGTGTGTCTGGGTGTGTGTACCTGTGTGTCTGCATAAATGTGTGTGTTTGTGTGTGTGTGCCTACCTGTGTGTGTGTGTGTGTGTGTGTGTGTGTGTGTGTGTGTGTGCACACCATCTGCCTGTGGAAGTCAGAGGACCAAGTTGCAGAAGTCTGTTTTCTTCAACCATGTGAAACCTGGAGACCAAACTCAAACTGCCAGGCTTGGCAGCCAGCTCCTTACTGAAGCATCTCAGCAGCCCTAACATTTAGTCATTTCTGACAGGAAGTAGAAAGCAGCTTTCCTGATTCCTTCCCCAGGGTGTTTCCATCCTGGTTGAGGAGAAAATGAGTTGTTCCTTGGGTTCAGTATGCAAGGTGGTGTCTGGATAATGTGCTTTTGTTTTATTATTCTAGAAAGAATTCCAGAAACCTCCCAAGGTTAATCAGGTACACCCGAGGCACCGTCGGGACTGCAGAATCTGATTATTATTCCTGTGCTGCGAGGCCAGCTTCCTCAACCCACTGGAGAACTGCCTTTGAGGGAAGAACATGTTCAGAGCCATGTCCGTAGACGCTGAGCTCGTCCCTGCCAGTCCCAGGCCCTGAAGGGCAAGAGAAGCAGAAAAGCCAAATCACCAGGATGCATTTTCCTTTAATCAGATTTAAAGATGGTCAATAATGCAAAAAAAAAAAAAATGCTTAATAAGCATATCTTATGTAACGGGCTACTCAGAAAAAAAAATAACAGAGAGTTTATTTTGAAGGGAGAATGAGGCTGCAGGTGCTTTGAGAGCGTGGTCAGAACAACCCTTAAGATTCAGACTGGCACACTCTAAAAGGAGCAAGTTGGGAGGCATTAATGTTCTGTTACTATACGAAGGGATGCTGGAGGTCATTGTGTTGTTGGTTTTTTTTTTTTTCTTTTCTTTTTTCTTTTGCGTTCTTTCACTTGCATTTAAAATATTCTTCTAGCAATAGTCTCCAGTAACCTCAACTAACTTCAGACTCACTGTGTACCTGAGGCTGGCCTTGAACTTATGATCCTCCTTCCTCTACCCTCCTAAGTGTTATGATTATAGGCGTGCACCAGCACAGACAATATGTTCTTAATGTAAAATTCCATTTCTGACTTGTGTGCCAAGTAGAGACTAAGGCGATTCTTACAGTAAGCCAACACTGAAGAAGGCAAAGGAGAGAGGAGCCTGTTCTTAAAAGGAGTTCACAGTTTAGTTGATGAGAATTGTTTATTGTCTTAGGGTTTCTATTGCTTTAACAAAGCATGATAACCAAAAGGCAAACTGGGGGAAAAAGGACTTATTTGGCTTACGTTTCCACATTGTTGTTTGCTGTTCGTCACCAAAGGGTCAGAACTGGAACACAAACAGGGTAGGAATCTGGAGGCAGGAGCTGATGCAGGGGCCATGGAGGGGTGCTGCTTATTGGCTTGCTACCCATGGCTTGCTCAGCCTGCTTTCTTATAGAACCCAAGACCACCAGCCCAGGGATGGCCCCACCTAGTCCTACAATGCCTCTATCTCCACAGAATGATGTTTGCTCAGAGGACACTGGGTCAGACTGAAAAAGAAACTTCAAATGATCTCAGTTAGCATGTGTGGGGCTCCTGGTTCAACTTTTGAATAGAAAACAAAACCAAAGAAAACCAGCAATCACATCAAACCCAAAACAGAATTATAATTTCATGAAAGCAGCAAGGATGTGGCAATCAGCCCACTTTCTCCAGTTGTCTCTACAAAGAAGTAGAGTCATAGAAGGAAGATGTGCTAAGAACCACTCAGAACGGAGCACTTGAAACTTTAGCGAAGTCACCAAGTAGTTTCTACCTCCAGATTCCATTTTAGTGGTACAGTGGATATGTCTGTGGCTTAAATAGCTGATATTTGGATTTTATTTGGTAGGCATTAAATTATTAGATATTAAATTATGTTATCAAATTACCTTAGTTTCTTATTTCTGCTTCAAGCTCTTTCCTAAAATTGATTTGACTTCTTTAACACACTTATTTTTACTAGGCATAGTCAGTATCCTGAGTACCTGTTCTTATGTGAGGACACTGGAATGCACAATGGAGGGACACTCTCTAAATCTTCAGAAGCTTTATAAAGTGCATCAGAGACCTGACCTGAAATCTCAGATTCCTTCTTTATCTAAGGTCCCCTCAAAAAACCCCACTGAATGTTAAAATTGTATAAATAATGACTTTGGGGCTTGTGAGATGGCTCAGTAAAGACACTGGCCACTAGGTTTGGCAATCTGAGTTTAATCTCAGAGATCTGCATGCTTCCAGGAGAGAACTGACTCCTGTAGGTTGTCCTCTGATCTCCACATGCATGCAGTAGCACATACATATTCTTGAACATGTACACATAAGTAAATACAAAGTAAAAGCCTCTCCTTCAAGGAAACCGAATGACAGAGGCTGAGAATTCTATCTTTTAAAGTAGGGTACGGTAATTGTCTAAAGAAGGCATTTTGTTGTTGTAGAAGAAGAAGAAGAAGAAGAAGAAGAAGAAGAAGAAGAAGAAGAAGAAGAAGAAGAAGAAGAAGAAGAAGAAGAGGTTTTGCCATATTCTTCATAGAAAGGAGTATTAGTTGTCTATTTTCCAGAGAACCTTCACACAACTGCCACCGAGACCCTGGCTGCAGCAAATGGATTTCCCATGGTTAGACCCTCGCTGAACCTTTCATAAAAGAGCAAGAGAACCTCACGGCTGAACCACCGTAGTTTGTTTGCTCCCTTCTTTCCATTTAGAGCTTTCCACCGAGTCACACTGTCCTGCCGAGGAGATATAATTTGCAGAAAGAAAGACCAGGCTCTGCAGATAATATGCGGGAATACAGTGGAATGAAAAGTTTACACCACCATCCAATAATATAAATTCTTGCAGGGCCTCATCATCCTTTATAGAAGGTCTCATCCCCAGTCGGAACAAAGAACCAAATACAATGTTTTCCAATTGCCCTTTCAAAATAACTAAAATTCAATTGCTTTTCTCTTATCCTGGTAATCCAATTTATTTTGAGATTGTCTTCCTTATAATAGAGAAAAAAAGTGTTAAATGCTTTTGAAATGAGGGCTGCAGTTCCTATGAGAACAACCCACAACAATGAATGTTCCATGCTTCACCTCACACGGGCACCGAAAAGTTCAAGACAGAACTTGAGATGGCAAAATTCCCCTCAGAATAGGCTTTTCTCTTTCCTTTATCTCTGGTAAATATGTACGAGTTAGACTTCTGTGATTGTCCTGATAGGAAAAATGTGCCTAGATTCTATGTGGTTCTCTTACTGACAGACTTGGGGCTGGAATCGGGATATTTTTAGTATGTTTGAAACACATTTATTGAAACAGATTTCTTCAGCTGGATGTATGTAGTGGGACTTAAAAGGCCCCCAGGCTTCGAGCTAGGTGAAAAGCATCCCTCAGGGGCAGGGCTTGCAAAGAGGAGTTCATGCCTCCCTCATAGAGTACTGGTGCTCTTAACTTGTTTCTTCCACATTGAAACATTTGTTTCTAGAGAGAGGATGCTGATACATTGTACAAGTTCCAGGGTGTCCATGTAAGTTATGAGATGCAGGAGGGTCAGAGTAGCTTGAGTCACAACTGGCGCAGGGGTGATAAAAGTCCTGATTGGTGGTTGGGGAAGAGGAGGTTTTGGAAGAGCTTACTGAAAGACTGAAAGCTGTAATGGGATTACAGATGCGACTTTTGGCCGTTGTGACTCATGCTAGATTGGGCTTCTTGGTGATGGTGTAGGCTGCAAGACACCCAGCTTCCTTTGACACAATACATACACTGGTCTACTAAGCTAGCATGGATGGGAGTTATTTGTTTAGTCATTCGTCACTGTACTATTTGGGATGAATAGAGGTTTGTTCATGTCTCCCAAGGGAAACCATCACTGTCTCCTCCCTCCCTCCCTCCCTCCCTCCCTCCCTCCCTCCCTCCCTCCCTCCCTTCCTTCCTTCCTTCCTTCCTTCACGTTTTCTTCTTTTTTCTTTCTTTCTTTCTTTCTTTCTTTCTTTCTTTCTTTCTTTCTTTCTTTCTTTCTCTCCCTCTCTCTTTCTTTATTTCTTTCATTCCTCCTTCCCTCCCTCCCTTCCTTCTTTCCTTCACTTTTTCTTCTTTCTTTCTTTCTTTCTTTCTTTCTTTCTTTCTTTCTTTCTTTCTTTCTTTCCTTCCTTCCTTCCTTCCTCCCTCCCTCCCTCCCTCCCTCCCTCCCTCCCTCCCTCCCTCCCTTCCTTCCTTCCTTCCTTTTTTAATGAGTAGTTATATGAGGTTGGAAAAGGTCTTCCTGGTAGACATTAATATGACTCTGTGATTTAAAGAGGTAATTTAATTTAACTTTTCAATAGCGGCATGCAATGGTCTGAGCCATGATTAGATGCCATGTGTGTTCCTCATTAATTACTAAACCCTTGAAAGAAAGTGCTAAAGCATGAACAAGACAGACGGAGCAATCTTTGGATGTGTAGCAATCTGTGAAAAGTGTGTGAAAGTTTCTCTTTTCTTGACGATTGATTAAAAATAAAATTAAGAATTAAAATATAATTCCTCCCTTTCTTCCCTTCAAGCATTTCCTATGTGACTCCCAATTTCCTTTCAGTTTTATGATCATTTTAATTATTACTGTGAGTAAAAGTATAAATGCCACCTGCTGAGCTCATTTTTAGTCTTACACACACACACACACACACACACACACACACACACACACACACACACACAAACACACTAACATGCACACCAGTGACCAAGCAGGGTTGGATAGCCATTCAGGGTGCTCATTGTATGTGAAGGGGAACAGTAAAGACAATGAAAACATGACTGCTCCACAATTATGGAAGGTTTTATATTGTGAACAATAAGGAGAAAGTACCCAGTACATCTGGAAGAGCCCAGAGCAGAGAGAGAGGGAGAGGGAGAGGGAGAGGGAGAGGGAGAGGGAGAGGGAGAGGGAGAGGGAGAGGGAGAGGGAGAGGGAGAGGGAGAGGGAGAGGGAGAGGGAGAGGGAGAGAGAGCGAAGCAGAGTGGACATGGTCAGGACTAACTTTGAGATATACAGAAGAGGAGGCTCCAGGAGAATCCTTGTTGTGATATAGAGAGGAAAGCCTTGGGAGGTTCCACACAGACTTTAGATATTTGACAAATCCTTGTGAGAAGGGCTGAGGAAGCCTGGAGGCCAGCACGGATTTGATATGCAACCACACGTATTGACATTTCCTGGTTGTGAGAACTACGGCAAATGAGTCCTTATGGCAGATAGGGACTGGTTTCAAAAATTCCCAAGGAATTCTGACTTTTAAGAAATCCTCATTTAGTACAGCTTGAGCTATCTTTTCTGGATCTAGGACCTACCTGTTGGGACACCTGACACTCACCTTTGGGGGAAGCCTAAAGCTACCTCTTCCAGCAGGCTTTGAAAAGTTTCTTGAACCCTACACATAAAGCAGAGAACATTGGGTCTACGTGGAGCTCTCTGGACTCCCACCAGCGGCTGGCTGCTTGTCCTGTTGAAATGTATGTGAGAATCTAACCAGTTTCATCAGTTTAAAAAAAAGAGAGAGAACATTGTTTCCAGAGACTGGCCACTTCTCCATCCCTCCCCAGCTGCCTTTCAGTCATCCCCACATGATCTGCATCCAGATCTTACACAAAACTCTTGTTAATTTTCTTGCCTCTTGTTCAGGCTTAGCTGTACCCCACAATCACAGGACAGTCATCAGGGTATCCTTTCTAAAGTATAAACCAGATTCTCTTGCTCTTGGATCATCAATGGCTCCTGCTTTTGTTCAAATAAAACCTGGTATCCTGCAGTGGCAAACATGACCCCAGAGCATCTGAACCCAGCTTGTTTCTCTGTGTGAAACTTCTATGCATTCCTCTCCCTGCTCTGTCCATGTTTAGACACAT